>NC_134494.1:17365205-17415464 GCF_040206685.1 Ascaphus truei | reverse complement strand
CCTTAAACATGTCACTGCCATTAGTACACTTTGCCCCTAGGAGAGACTGACCCCTTAACCATGTCACTGCCATTAGTACACTTTGCTACTAGCAGGGACTGGCCCCTTAAACATGTCACTGCCATTAGTACACTTTGCCCCTAGGAGGGACTGACCCCATAACCATGTCACTGCCATTAGTACACTTTGCTACAAGCAGGGACTGACCCCTTAAACATGTCACTGCCATTAGTACACTTTGCCCCTAGGAGGGACTGACCCCTTAACCATGTCACTGCCATTAGTACACTTTGCTCCTAGGAGAGACTGACCCCTTAACCATGTCCCTGCCATTAGTACACTTTGCTCCTAGGAGAGACTGACCCCTTAAACATGTCACTGCCATTAGTACACTTTGCCCCTAGGAGGGACTGACCCCTTAACCATGTCACTGCCATTAGTACACTTTGCTACAAGCAGGGACTGACCCCTTAAACATGTCACTGCCATTAGTACACTTTGCCCCTAGGAGGGACTGACCCCTTAACCATGTCACTGCCATTAGTACACTTTGCTCCTAGGAGGGACTGACCCCTTAACCATGTCACTGCCATTAGTACACTTTGCTCCTAGGAGAGACTGACCCCTTAAACATGTCACTGCCATTAGTACACTTTGCTCCTAGGTGGGACTGGCCCCTTAAACATGGCACAGCCATTAGTAAACGTTGCCCCTAGGAGAGACTGACCCCTTAACCATGTCACTGCCATTAGTACACTTTGCTCCTAGGAGGGACTGACCCCTTAAACATGTCACTGCCATTAGTACACTTTGCTCCTAGGAGAGACTGACCCCTTAACCATGTCACTGCCATTAGTACACTTTGCCCCTAGGAGGGACTGACCCCTTAACCATGTCACTGCCATTAGTACACTTTGCCCCTAGGAGCGACTGACCCCTTAACCATGTCACTGCCATTAGTACACTTTGCTCCTAGGAGGGATTGCCCCTTTTACGAGGTAATTGTATTATTGCTTCTGGTTCCAAATAAGATAAAAAGTACATGTACTTTAATATCATAGTAGCACCCCCTAGCACCCCCTGGTAGTGAGGAGAGGAAAGAAGGATCTAAGACATGGTGCAGTCTGTCTGCTGAAAGAGGGGCAGAGGGCAGCAGCCCTTAAAAGTCACCCACTTTGATCAATATTGCATGGGGGGACTGCAGTGAGACGGGACTGAGCTGCAGATCAATGAGAGGCCAGAGGAGACAATGACCTCAGCATGATAAGTAGGAGAGACATCTCCCAGAGGAAGGGAATGACCAGGTCAGCATCAAATCTTCAACAGAGGAGAGGAGGGTGCGTTATCACATTCATTAATGATTATTAAAGCCCAGACAGGTTTAACACCCGTGTGGTGGATTGCAAGAAAAAAACAAGGGAAAGCGCTTAGGTATTTAACATCTAGTCTACCATATGTAAGATTTATTTTATAGCTTTAAAAGGCCAGTCCTTCCTAGGATCACTGTCATTAGGTTATTTCGGTTCAATGTGGGAGTGGGACTGATCCTTTAACTCATGAATCAGCCTCACGAGGAGCTGAGAGGCTCTGCATAGCATTCATACAGAACCCGGGAGCTGAGAGGCTCTGCATATCATTCATACAGAACCCGAGAGCCGAGAGGCTCTGCATATCATTCATACAGAGCCTGGGAGCTGAGAGGCTCTGCATATCATTCATACAGAACCCGGGAGCCGAGAGGCTCTGCATATCATTCATACAGAACCCGGGAGCCGAGAGGCTCTGCATATCATTCATACAGAACCCAGGAGCCGAGAGGCTCTGCATATCATTCATACAGAACCCGGGAGCCGAGAGGCTCTGCATATCATTCATACAGAACCCGGGAGCCGAGAGGCTCTGCATATCATTCATACAGAACCCGAGAGCCGAGAGGCTCTGCATATCATTCATACAGAACCCGAGAGCAGAGAGGCTCTGCATATCATTCATACAGAACCCGGGAGCCGAGAGGCTCTGCATATCATTCATACAGAACCCGGGAGCCGAGAGGCTCTGCATATCATTCATACAGAACCCGGGAGCTGAGAGGCTCTGCATATCATTCATACAGAACCCGGGAGCTGAGAGGCTCTGCATATCATTCATACAGAGCCTGGGAGCAGAGAGGCTCTGCATATCATTCATACAGAACCCGGGAGCTGAGAGGCTCTGCATATCATTCATACAGAACCCGGGAGCTGAGAGGCTCTGCATAGCATTCATACAGAACCCGGGAGCTGAGAGGCTCTGCATATCATTCATACAGAGCCTGGGAGCGGAGAGGCTCTGCATATCATTCATACAGAGCCTGGGAGCGGAGAGCCTCTGCATATCATTCATACAGAACCCGGGAGCTGAGAGGCTCTGCATATCACTCATACAGAACCCGGGAGGTGAGAGGCTCTGCATATCACTCATACAGAACCCGGGAGCTGAGAGGCTCTGCATATCATTCATACAGAGCCTGGGAGCGGAGAGGCTCTGCATATCATTCATACAGAACCCAGGAGCTGAGAGGCTCTGCATATCACTCATACAAAACCCGGGAGGTGAGAGGCTCTGCATATCATTCATACAGAACCCGGGAGCTGAGAGGCTCTGCATATAATTCATACAGAGCCCGGGAGCTGAGAGGCTCTGCATATCATTCATACAGAACTCGGGAGCTGAGAGGCTCTGCATATCATTCATACAGAACCCGGGAGCTGAGAGGCTCTGCATATCATTCATACAGAACCCGGGAGGTGAGAGGCTCTGCATATCATTCATACAGAACCCGGGAGGTGAGAGGCTCTGCATATCATTCATACAGAGCCTGGGAGCGGAGAGGCTCTGCATATCACTCATACAGAACCCAAGAGCTGAGAGGCTCTGCATATCATTCATACAGAACCCGGGAGCTGAGAGGCTCTGCATATCACTCATACAGAACCCGGGAGATTAGAGGCTCTGCATATCATTCATACAGAGCCTGGGAGCGGAGAGGCTCTGCATATCATTCATACAGAACCCGGGAGCTCATTCATACAGAACCCGGGAGCTGAGAGGCTCTGCATATCATTCATACCTAGCATGGGAGCGGAGAGGCTCTGCATATCACTCATACAGACCCCGGGAGCTGAGAGGCTCTGCATATCATTCATACAGAGCCTGGGAGCTGAGAGGCTCTGCATATCATTCATACAGAACCCGGGAGCTGAGAGGCTCTGCATATCATTCATACAGAACCCGGGAGCTGAGAGGCTCTGCATATCATTCATACAGAACCCGGGAGCTGAGAGGCTCTGCATATCATTCATACAGAGCCTGGGAGCGGAGAGACTCTGCATATCATTCATACAGAACCCGGGAGCTGAGAGGCTCTGCATATCATTCATACAGAACCCGGGAGCTGAGAGGCTCTGCATATCATTCATACAGAACCCGGCAGCTGAGAGGCTCTGCATATCATTCATACCTAGCATGGGAGCGGAGAGGCTCTGCATATCACTCATACAGAACCCAGGAGCTGAGAGGCTCTGCATATCATTCATACAGAACCCAGGAGCTGAGAGGCTCTGCATATCATTCATACAGAACCCAGGAGCTGAGAGGCTCTGCATATCATTCATACCTAGCATGGGAGCTGAGAGGCTCTGCATATCATTCATACAGAACCCGGGAGCTGAGAGGCTCTGCATATCACTCATACAGAACCCGGGAGGTGAGAGGCTCTGCATATCATTCATACAGAACCCGGGAGCTGAGAGGCTCTGCATATCACTCATACAGAACCCGGGAGGTGAGAGGCTCTGCATATCACTCATACAGAACCCGGGAACTGAGAGGCTCTGCATATCACTCATACAGAACCCGGGAGCTGAGAGGCTCTGCATATCATTCATATAAGAACCCAGGAGCTGAGAGGCTCTGCATATCATTCATATAAGAACCCGGGAGCTGAGAGGCTCTGCATATCATTCATACCTAGCATGGGAGCTGAGAGGCTCTGCATATCACTCATACAGAACCCGGGAGGTGAGAGGCTCTGCATATCACTCATACAGAACCCGGGAGGTGAGAGGCTCTGCATATCATTCATACAGAACCCGGGAGCTGAGAGGCTCTGCATATCACTCATACAGAACCCGGGAGCGGAGAGGCTCTGCATATCACTCATACAGAACCCGGGAGGTGAGAGGCTCTGCATATCACTCATACAGAACCCGGGAGGTGAGAGGCTCTGCATATCACTCATACAGAACTCGGGAGGTGAGAGGCTCTGCATATCACTCATACAGAACCCGGGAGGTGAGAGGCTCTGCATATCACTCATACAGAACCCGGGAGGTGAGAGGCTCTGCATATCACTCATACAGAACCCGGGAGCTGAGAGGCTCTGCATATCATTCATACAGAACCCGGGAGGTGAGAGGCTCTGCATATCATTCATACAGAACCCGGGAGGTGAGAGGCTCTGCATATCATTCATACAGAACCCGGGAGGTGAGAGGCTCTGCATATCACTCACAGAAAGTTCTTAGGATGTCCCTGCCTCGCCACAGCTTGCTAAATCAATGGCTCAGTCAATGACTGAGCTACTGATTGAGCCACCTGTGCTACAGCAGGGACATCCTTATAACCTGACCTGTTGGTGACTCTTGAGAACTGGAGTTGCCCACCCAAGCTCTTAAATAATGTAAATGATACCCTTTAAACATTCAACTGGAGGGTCAGCGTATGGGGGTAATGGTATCCCCTGCATAATGGTCTCACTGATGTGTGAATGATAACCGTAGTTGGTTCATATCTTTCTATGGAGGGAGATTTACGAGGCTCCGATAACGATATTGGAGCAAGACCAGAATTCAAGTCAACGGCAGCTAACACCGATTGAGCTCCTATACCAGTCATCATGAATCATCATTATGGTCTTTATTCCGCATGCTGTGAAGGGGTTTCCAGCTGCTGTAGAAGGGTTCAGTTCCTTCCAAATGACTGAAACTAAAACCTTCTCCAGATCAGAACAGCTGCTTCCCGGTATATTAAACAAGGGCTTGTATGAGGTCCACAGGTATTATATTATAATCTACTTCATTGTATTTGACTTATTCTTTCAAACCTATCCACAGCATATATATATATATATATATATATATATATATATATATATATATATATATATATATATGTAGCGGTCATGTAAAATGCCTACAGTCATCTCTCCTGCTGGCAGTAAGGCCTGGTAAGTGTGGGCATGCCAGCAGTAATCATGGAGGTTTTCCCTCACACCCTGGTGGGGTGCCCTGTGTATGGCTGGAACTGGTCACATGCTCTGACTCCATGGTTTGTGATGTCAGAGGTGTGTCAGCTTCAGAAGCTTACATAAGGCACAGCACTGTGTTGCAAAGTGAGTTGCTGGAAAGTTCTACCTGAGTTGCTGTCTAGTTCAAGTCCAGTTGAGGAAGAGTTCTGTCAGTTATGATATAGTAACTCCATGGGAGGCTGTGTCCAGGGACCTGGCACAGGACAGTGATTCCTGCGGGAATAGTGAATCCCTGATCTAGGTGATATACCTATCTAAAGGGAGCACTGGCGAGATGAGCGGCTGAATATACCCATTGTGGAGGGCAGCTATGCCCTGCCGTGTCAATAAAGATGAGTTCAGCCAGAAACCCTCTCGTGTATCTATCTGGAATGAGTGTACAGAGAGGAGCACCACGGAGGAGTTCCTCGCCAGGATCATCCCCTTGCGGACGCAGGGACCCTGGTGAGGTGGAGGCGCTGCACTGGAACTAGGTGAGACTCAGCACACTACCTCAGCTGCCTGTCTGACGGGTCCTCCCCACACACCATCATGCGGGAGACTCAGGAGTCCTGTAGCCAACAGGTGCACCATCAGGCATATCTACACTGTAATGGGGTCCGGTTAGACCACAGGGGCCAATGTGAGATTGGGTGGGTCAGGCCGGGCCAGAAATACCGTTACATTTGGAGGCGAGCTGCTGAGATCAGATCTGTCATCAGGACAGGCTTTTAGCTAGGTCACTTGGAAACAGGGAGAAGTGTCTGCTGCCACTCTGTGCTGCGTAGGGAAGGACCTAGGGGTGGTCAGGGGCTGACGGGATATTGTCAGTTCGCAGGGACAACCTAGGGGCCTGAAAGGAGTGAGGGGTTTGGAGCCGGGCTATAGCTGACCGAGTCACCTTGAGGCAGTGCTAGTTGGTAGGATGCCAGAAGGGATAGCCTGTTAACTTGGTCAGGAGTCCTGGAGAGGGTCTGCGCTAGGCTGACCAAGAGAGGTAGACGCCCCAAGTACTGCATGGCAGAAGCCAGAGTACCTAGCCCATTCCAGACACTTACCATAGGGAGCACAGACTGGGAAGAAGGAGTCACAGCAGACACTGAGAGAGTGAGCCTAGCCTGAGGTAGTGCAACACTGGGTCACACCTAGATAAGGTACACATGTGGTGGTGCATCTGAAGCTAATCTTTATTGTACCAGTGTGGTGGCTGCCCCGCAGAACGGAGCCCCATGTACAGTAACAGCAGCGAGAAAATGGCGACCGCAAGAATGGAGGATCCGCGCGGTGCGGATAGTCCAAAATGGCGGACGGAGGCTAATAGAGAGAGCGCACATGGTGTGTGTGCGGGTAAAGAGGACATGGAACAATTGATGAGGCGGTACTACAGTCTTCGTCAGAAAGACGGAGAGGAGCTATCTGAGTTCCTCCTGCGGATTGGTGCAGTCTTGTGGGAGATGCGGAGAAGGGATCGTATCACGGCCACCGAAGTGGATATGTACTGTTGTGATCAATTTCTGAGAGGAGCGATGCCTGACCATCCTGTCGTGGCTAGGATGCTGTGCTCCTGGATACGGGGTGATCCCCTGTCCTTAGGGAGGCTAGTGGATGAGATAGAGGAATATGAAGTTGCAGCTGCTGTGAATATGGATTGCAGAGCGATCCAAAATGGCGGTTCCCGCTACCCGGGGAGACCGCGTGGGCCAGTTGCAGAAAATGCTGCAAATGCAAAACTTGCAGAAAGTTGTCCGGGATTGGCGCCAAAAGAAAAATTCCACCCTGCGGGGAGGTATGGCGCGAAACCTGAAGCCGCGCCCCCCAGGACTATGAACAGTTCAGCCCCTGTGCCGGGGCATCCAATTAACTTGTGGGACCCTCCCCAAATATTCACCAGGGGGAGGGGTCTCTATCTCTGCCAGCCAAGACCCGAGTTGTCTGAGGGAGGAGCTGGGTGTGAGCTTCCTGTCCCACAGTTGCGAGCTGGTGAACAGGAGAGACCATTGTGCAAAGTGTCTCCTGTAACCAGCACTACCAAGAGCGAGATGGACATTGGGGTATATCCCTATTTATTGCCAGGAGGCTCCCTGGTAGTAAAGGCGGGGGCGGACACAGCCATGCTGACGGCTGAAGCCCCGCGTGCGGCCTGCACCGAACCAGTTGATCCCGGAGAATGGGGATCGCTCCTAATGATCAGAACGGAGCCTGAAGAGAAAGGGGTCTACAACCGCGGTGAGAACCCGGAACCTCACCGTAGGTCCCCTGCGGCAGTGCCACTCCCCGAGTCGGAGTTCGGCTCCTCGAAAGAGGAACAAGCGATCCTAACGACGGTGGTGATGCGCCTACCGGCGGACCACTACAGCGGTGCTGGAAAAGAACCGGCACTTACCTGTGTCGCGGCGGAGCGGAGTCTCGTGTCGCCGGTGCAGAATGAACCCGAGAGGCGGAGTCCCACGGCCGTGGTGACTTACAGCGCGGAAGGAGGAGAAGATTCCATCCCGAGCCGACGGAGCGGTGAGATACATCCTTACCCTCCCCAGGCGCCGGTGGTGGCAACGGCGGAGGAAGGCCTAGCCCAGGCCCGAGCGGAACGGAGAGCAGAACCATCACTTCCGGCGGCGGATGTCGTTGTGGAGGAAGAGATCCCGCTTGGGGATCCATCGCAAGATGGCGGAGTATCCGGTTCCGGTGATGACGTCACTTCCGGCGGAGGTAGCGGAACGACCAGAGAGAGAACCACAACGCCTCGGCGATCGGGCAGTGCTTCCCGATCACCTGTGTCAACAAAGAGCTGGCAGGCTGCGAGGAGAGCTGAGACGGGTGAGGCCCAACCAGCGGCACGTCCGCACAATGATACGGGACTATCCGAAGGCAGAGAGCGGGTCGGAACCCCGCGGGTGCCCATTCCCTGTCCCTATGCCCAACCCCACGCCCTAGCTAATGCCCCTGTCCCAGTCACCTGTTCCCGGGGATCATCATCCAGTTTGGGGGTGTCGGAAGGATCTTTGGGGGTTGGTGAGAACCGGACTGGGGAAAGACTGAGCAGTTTTGATTCCGGGGAGGGCTCAAGGGAAGGAGGACAATTGGGACAGGTATCTAAGTCCCGGTGGGTGCCGGAAGAGGAGGATATACCTTCTGGTGAGGCCCCGAAACACGAGAGGTGGTCCAGGCCCCGTTCTGCAGGGACTTCCGGGGTATGCTCCTGGGGGAATGCAGAGGAAGGGAACTCACTAGAGTGGGGGTCTGAGGAACGTAAGGAGACCCGATGGTGGGCAGTAGGACAGTTTACACCTGTGCAAAGGGAGAGAGAGCTACAGGAACGGTGGTTCAAAATTGAGCGCAGGGAAATAGAGCCCCTATCATGGGTGTTGCCCGGACGGGCAGGGAATGCTGAGCTAATCCGATGTAGCCGGGCCGAGAGGGCCATTATTGCCAAATACAAGGCGTCCCACGGGTTGGAGTACCTGTATGTCCCTGAACCCCTCATGGAAGGAGAAATTGAGTTTAAAATGGGTTCCACTGGTGAGGATAGGGGATATGGTACTGATGAGGAGGAAGGATCAGGGGAAGAAGATTGGGATCCTGGCGGGTTATATGAGAAGTGTCGCACAGAGGGTTACAGCATTGCTGCTTTAAGCCCCGTGGACCATGCTGTGCGCAAGCCACCGTAAGAGGGTATGGTAGTACCACTAATGGATACTCCATAAGGGAGTAACCCTGGTTGTTATACATCTATGTTAGGATGTATCTGTAATGTTTATGATGGAGATATGTACTGTATTCATTTGTACTGCATTATGAGAAAATTTGTGTGATGTTAATTATGTTTTGTGTTGCAGTGCTTCCTGGAAAGAGGTATGCAAATTTAGGTCCCTGCGAGGACGATGGGATTCACCAGGGGGAGAATGTAGCGGTCATGTAAAATGCCTACAGTCATCTCTCCTGCTGGCAGTAAGGCCTGGTAAGTGTGGGCATGCCAGCAGTAATCATGGAGGTTTTCCCTCACACCCTGGTGGGGTGCCCTGTGTATGGCTGGAACTGGTCACATGCTCTGACTCCATGGTTAGTGATGTCAGAGGTGTGTCAGCTTCAGAAGCTTACATAAGGCACAGCACTGTGTTGCAAAGTGAGTTGCTGGAAAGTTCTACCTGAGTTGCTGTCTAGTTCAAGTCCAGTTGAGGAAGAGTTCTGTCAGTTATGATATAGTAACTCCATGGGAGGCTGTGTCCAGGGACCTGGCACAGGACAGTGATTCCTGCGGGAATAGTGAATCCCTGATCTAGGTGATATACCTATCTAAAGGGAGCACTGGCGAGATGAGCGGCTGAATATACCCATTGTGGAGGGCAGCTGTGCCCTGCCGTGTCAATAAAGATGAGTTCAGCCAGAAACCCTCTCGTGTATCTATCTGGAATGAGTGTACAGAGAGGAGCACCACGGAGGAGTTCCTCGCCAGGATCATCCCCTTGCGGACGCAGGGACCCTGGTGAGGTGGAGGCGCTGCACTGGAACTAGGTGAGACTCAGCACACTACCTCAGCTGCCTGTCTGACGGGTCCTCCCCACACACCATCATGCGGGAGACTCAGGAGTCCTGTAGCCAACAGGTGCACCATCAGGCATATCTACACTGTAATGGGGTCCGGTTAGACCACAGGGGCCAATGTGAGATTGGGTGGGTCAGGCCGGGCCAGAAATACCGTTACATATATATATATATATATATATATATATATATATATATATATATATAGACTATCGACCACGGTCATGATATTTGCATCTGCTGCTATGAACTGGGGTCTTCATTTTTATTTAACACCTTTTCAATAAAAAAATACATAAAAATAATAACTTTCACTCCAATAATAATCTACTTTACAACAATGGACGCGAAGACGTAGAAGGAGTCTCAGGCGGGAGGTCAGCAGCGCCACGCGCGTTCTGTAAACAGCCCAATTTGTCCTGAGAGGCACAGCGCTCCTTGTATATTGCTGTAACACGCGGTTACACGGATGGAAACACACAGTCTACAACCTTTGCAACCTCTCTATTCCACTCCAGGCGTGGGCGGGTGTACTACAGCGCACAGTAAATTCTCCTTTATTGCTGATGGATTTTTCCATCGCTCTGCACATAAAGCTCGGCATTGTCACATTATCATCCCAGCTCTCGCCTGCCTGAACTCCCAGACCTGTGATCTTCCCTCTGACCCCCACCCGTGCCTGGCTCGTGACAGATAAACCCCTCCTCCCTCCCCCTCCTCCTCCCTCCCCCCCCCTCCTCCTCTTCCTCCCCCCCTCCCTCCTCCTCCTCCCCCTCCCTCCTCCTCCCCTCCCCCTCCCCTCCTCCTCCTCCCTCCTCCTCCTCCTCCCCCCCCTCCTCCTCCTCCCCCCCTCCTTTCTCTCCAACTCGGAAATCCCGCGCCGCACACGCGTTTGTTCTTAAAAAGGCTCACAGGCCCAGGTGACCGGTTCCTTATCAACGCCGCGCAGGCAGTTCGTTAAGGAAATTAGATTAATTGGAGACGGGTCCCTTCCGCACGCCTCAAACAGCTTGGCCTTCCACTTACAGTACAGCGTATGAAAACCGCATTCTTTCCCTTACATTATACATACAGTACTTCCATCATTCACTGCTACTATCAGATATAGTCTTACCATCTGTGTGTATGTTAACCCCTTACCTGCCAAAAGGGAAATGCAACACATAGGCTGCACTGGCCCACTCTGGGACTGCAGGGGTTAAAATGGCCGGGCAGAAGAGTCCTGGCTCAGTTAGATTGCAAGCTCTGCGGTCAGGGATTCTTTTCCCCATTATGTGCTTTTAATATGTTGGATGCACTTAAAAGTACACTATTGAGTCTTCCCCGTTTCCAAAAGCACCGCGTGCATTTTTGGCGATGGATGAATAACATATGTATACATGTACATACATACATACATACACATTAGGCTGAGTCCATGCTCCCTGCTTGCTCGCTGAGGCTCAGGGAAAGCGGGTGCTTTCCCTGGCCTTGCGGTTGCTTACCTCAAGCGCCATCAGGGGGCGGACCGGGGTGGGCGCGTCACGGAGCTGGTTCGCCCTCATTGGGCGAACCGCTCACATGACCGGCCTGTCGCGCCGGCAAGCGGGGGAATTTAAAATTCCCCTAAGACCTGCGCTTCCGCATGCGCGCGGAAGCACAGGCGAGCCCCTACTAAAGCCGCTCTAATTGCGGCTGTAGGGGCTCAGTGCTGAGCGGGAGCGCGCCTCAGCGCGCTTCCGCCAGCAAGCGGTTAACATTGCCGAGGCCTTATGCTGTGTCGCTGCTTCCCCAGTGCTGGAAAAGAGAGCAGCTCTATTCAAACAGACGGAGCTGAAGTCTTCTCCAACACAGGGAGGAAGCGCCACGGCATATTGAATTGGGGCTTACGACTAAGTTAAACAGACCATTCATACACTGCACTGCGGAGGAGACGGCAATCAGTGGGGAAATGTACAATGAAGAGATTGAGAGAAAAGGAGGGCTCAGGACACATGCAGAAGAGAGGGGGGGGCTGTGGAAAGGAAGAAGAGCAGAGGGGTAGGAAAAAGAGTATAATAAGGGGAGGAATGGGAGAGCAGAATAGAGGGAAAGAGAGGGGGAGTAGATGAAGTCTGGGGAAAATAGCAGAATGGGGGAGAGGGGGACTGGGGAATAGAGCAGAATGTGGGTAGCAGTGTAGAGCTGGGGAAAATAACAGAATGGGGGAGAGGGGGAACAGGGGGGGCTGGGGAATAGAGCAGAATAGGGGGGAGGCTGGGGAATAGAGCAGAATAGGGGAGAGGGTGAGGCTGGGGAATAGAACAGGATTGGGGAGCTAGGAATAGAGCAAAATGGGGGAGATGGGGAGCAGAGGGGGCTGGGGTAAGTAGCAGAATTGGGGAGAGGGGGAGCAGAGGAGAGGTGGAGAAAATAGCAGAAAAGGGGGAGGGGTGAGCAGAGGGGGGCTGGGGAAATAGGAGAGTGGGGGAGAGGGGGAGCAGAGGGGGGCTGGGGAAATAGGAGAGTGGGGGAGAGGGGGAGCAGAGGGGGCTGGGGAAATAGGAGAGTGGGGGAGAGGGGGAGCAGAGGGGGGCTGGGGAAATAGGAGAGTGGGGGAGAGGGGGAGCAGAGGGGGCTGGGGAAATAGGAGAATGGGGGAGAGGGGGAGCAGAGGAGAGCTCAGGGAATAGAGCAGAATGGGGGAGAGGGGGAGCAGAGGGGGGCTGGGGAAACAGGAGAATGGGGGAGAGGGGGAGCAGAGGGGGCTGGGGAATAGAGCAGAATGGGGGGAGGAGAAGAAGAGAGCTGGGAATAGAGCTGAATGGGGAGAGGGGTAGCAGAGGGGGTCTGGGAAAATAGCAGAATGGGAGAGACAGGGGAACAGAGGAGAGCTGGGGAATAGGGCAGAATGGGGAGAGGGGGAGCAAAGGGGGTCTGGGGAAATAGCAGAATGGGGGGAAAGGGAGAGCAGAGGAGAGCTAGGAATAGAGCAAAATGTGGGAGAGGGGGAGCAGAGGGGGGCTGGGGTAAGTAGCAGAATTGGGGAGAGGGGGAGCAGAGGAGAGATGGGGGAAATAGCAGAATGGGGGGGAGCATAGGAGAGATGGGAATAGAGCAGAATGGGAGAGATGGGGAGCAGAGGAGAGCTGTGAATAGAGCAGAATGGGGGAGAATAGGAGAGGTGGGGAAAATAGGAGAATGGGGGAGAAGAGGAGAGCTGGGGAAATAGGAGAATGGGGAAGAGGGGGAGCAGAGGAGAGCTGGGGAAATAGGAGAATGGGGAAGAGGGGGAGCTGGGGAATAGAGCTGAATGAGGAGAGAGGAGAGATGGAGAAAAACGTGAGTCCCCGGTAGCTTAGCAGCACCATAAGCCGGGACACTGTGTGTATTATAACCTTTACTGTTGTCCAATAAACCTGGGATTTCGGGAGTGGCAGTTTAAAGGGGGATATTTGGTTGTAAATGTGTTCAAAACATGGTGCACAAGGTCGGGGGGCAAGGATACCGGTTGTCCCACCATTTTGCCCACAGACTGCACCTGGTCTGCGGGTACGCGTATGCATGTTGTCCCCGTAATATCTTCCCTTTAAAATATTGTATTTCCCCCCCTCCATGCTTATTTTAATAGTTGTATTCCTGAGTCCAGGTTAGAGGGGGAAAAAAGATGTCCTTTTAAAATGTGTATCCATCTCTATACAGACAGTCCTGGTAATCTGATAACTAGCCAGGATGTCTGAGTAGAGATGACGGATCAAAGAGGAGAAGGGAAGTCGAGAGGTGTCAGAACGTTTGGGCAGCGGGAAAGGGCGGAGTACCAGGTCTGGAGACAAAGGCTCCCTGCGGGGGAGACTCTTTGTTCTCCCAGACTCGGTGGAGCCTACACAGTGGGAGGTGTAGGGCTGGCAAGGGGAATCCGTTGCTGGTAAGCATGATTCCCATTGACCAGGTCGAATTTCCCGCTTGCCAGCATCCTGAGTCTCCTCGACACACCTCCTCCTCTGACGCGTACAGCCAGACGAGCCCCCAGCTGATTGGCTGAAACACCTACGATCCGTACGCTGATTGGTCACCAGCCCCTTCTCCATGTTGAACATAGAACAATGAGGTCTATGTAAGGGGACTGGCCGATCAGAGAACCAGATGATCTTGAGCTTGGTCCAGTGAAGAGCTGGCAGGCTTTTCAAAAGTGCTTTGCTCTGAATAGCAAAGCACTCGGCACGGAGGTCCCGGAGAAGCCTAGCTTTGCTGAGGACAAGTTCTCAAATTGCAGCCAAGTTCCAGCTTTTGCTAGCTCGCGGTTAGCGGGTAAAGCCAGGTATCTCTCCCGAAAAGAGTATGTGAAGTTTCTGGACGTGGAGCGGACAGGGTAAGCCTTCGGAAGCAGGTGCCGTGCACCTAGTTGAGGCTAGAGACTCCCCCCAGACGTATGTATTTCTTGTATTTTGTGTATCATTGTGTCTGCTGGTCTCACCAGAATAAACCTAATTTTATTCCACTACCTTGTTCTGCTTAGTGAATTGATCCCGGAAGGTTAAAGGTGTTAAAAGTACTGGTCTCCCATGACAGGGGGAGAGGGAGTGTTAGAGAGAAGAAGAGGAGAGAAGGGCAATGAGAAAAGAGAAAAACAGAAGATTCAGGAGAAAACCAAAGTAGAGGCTCCATAACGAAGGCGTGAGAGGGCGAGAAAATGAGCAGGTCAAAACAAGTTCAAAACAGAAAAAAAAGAGCACAAGAAAGATGGGTCAGGTGAATACTTAATCCATCCTCTGCCTGCAGGGACAGTAACACAAATCCATATATTTCTTTCCTGGGTCCCTTTTCTTTACATAAAAGAAGTTTTAGATGGATGAATCTGTATGGATGCGCTCAGCATTGATTTATACCACATAGGAAGAGGCTCTCGACTGCTGCAAATAGCCAACTCCAGCCATACAGGCGTTTAAAGGCTCGGTGTGCCTTGCTGAAAATGTATAACCACTGTATTACCACCATTAAGGAAAGGCAATGGCTCCATCAGGTGCAAGAGCCAAGCCAGGAACATCAGCTCAGCAAACACTTTATATTTCTTGCCCGCTATTTGAAACTTGGGGAATAGGCGGCAGATTCACAGTCCACGGGCAGACACAATCCCATTGGGATTCACTAGAGACAAGGCTGTCACTGTTTGTTAGGCCACATTATGGACGAAACATGGCTATGGTGGTTAAAAATAAGTGTTCCCAAATGCCCTTCATTGTACATAATACAGCAAAAGATAGAGAACTCATGAGTGTATCGGTATGTCTAATACACTTCCCGAAAACCTGCTTCATTCAGCGGTCCAAGGAGCAATCCCGTCCATTTTCCTATTGTAACTCTTTCCCGGGTCCGCAATGTGTTGCCGCCTCCTGTGGCGGCAGAGAGTTGAACTCCCCATGGCAAACCATAATCGGAAGCTAAAAGTGACACTCCCACTGCTCACATTTACATATGATTACCCAGAATCCCTACCTGTCTGCAGGTCATTCCATGAAGTGGCCCATGACATAGGCCCTACGTTATGGGGTCCGGCACCACAGGGGCCCCATGCTGTACTGGCTACGTCGTGGACTTTCTAAGCTCGTTTTCTAGGGGAGATCGTGGCACCCCGGTAACTGGACCCTCCTCTTCCGTTGCCATAATTAGTGGCACTATGATCAAGTGATTGCTCAAAGGATAAAAGCAGCAACTCGAACCTCTGCAGCTGAAATGCTTTAGGCTACGTCCATAGAGGGGGGAGCCGTGCTGATGCTTGCCTGCTCGGTCAGGAGTGATTCCATGGACAGCGTGCGCTATCGGGGGGCGGCGGGGTAGTGACGTCGCTGGGCCAATAGCACGTGAAGCGCCGAGGTCAACGTCATGGCGTCGACATCATGACGCTGCTTCGCGCTGATTGGGTGTTTTCAGCCGACAGCGCGCTCAGAAACAGGTTCTGCTGTCGGCTGAAAATCCCTGCGCCTCAGCACGCCTGCGTATGCTCGCGGTAGCCCCCTCTCAAGACATCCTCATTGAGGATGACGGGGCTCATCGCGGAGCGTCCGCACGCCTCAGCGCGGCTTTCCTCTCTATGGACGTAGCCTTATTTAATTCTCCAGAGATACCCCCCCCTCTCACTTCCTGGCATTTCAATGATGGCACCTGCATCCATTTCTTTTGTCCAGCCATAACTGGAGCTGAAGCACAGGCAACTGAAAAGATAAGTATTACGGGAAACGGGAAGTCTACAGGACTTAAAATCCAACACGGTGCAGCCTCTGAGGACTCACCAATTCTAATTCTATTAAAAAAAAAAAAAAAAAAATTAAAAACTCAAAATAGAAAAAAAAAATGAAATGAAGAGGAAGGGGAATTTCGGCTTTCAAGCTGCAGACAAGGATTCTGGGTAATGACACGCAAATGAGCACAGAGTAAGTGTCACTTTTCGCTTACTATCACGTTTTCCATGAGGATTATACTGCCTTCACTGCCCGTGTGACGCATTACAAAGCAGCGAAAGGGTTGAGCTTGTCTTTTCCGCGAGGGCGGTGCTCGTCAGATCAAGTATTCCCCGTATTCGAAGCCCAACCTGTCTCTGTCGCAGGACCAAAAAGAAGAAAGCGGAGGCAGGTGGCAGACACTATGTCCACGCAAGATCCTACTCAGCACGCAGTGACATCACACAAAGGGGGGGAGGGGGAGTTGATGGAAGACAAACCCCTTCCCATGTTTGGAAACCAATATACTTCTAGGTGACTTGCTAAAAACAATGGCGCCCAGTCACATAGATCAGGGGCTCTCAACTCCAGTCCTTAAGACCCCACCCAACAAGTTGCTTAATCAGTGTGCTGAAGCAGGCTCTTTGACTGAGCCACTGATTGAGCAACCTGTGCTGAAGCAGGGATATCCTGAAAACCTACCTGTTGGGGGAGGGGGGTCTTGAGGACTCAAGTTGAGAGCCCCTGACCAAGATTTAGGGCCATATTTACTAAGCAGTGATCTGCTATAAGACCCATTCAGCTGAATGCGCTGTGAGGTCACTTCAAGCACCGGAAGTACATAGAATTTTGCAGGACCGATGACTCCCTGCCCCGTAGAGCTGACAATCTTATTTTGGCTCCTGAAGGACAGGGCGATTCAGTGACATGCCAAAGGTCACAAGAAGTACGGACACTGGGATTTCAGCAGTGCACCCACTTCAAAACCAGTAACGTTACCACTGAGCTAGTCCTTTAGCTCCATGTGTGTGTTTTTTTATATACAGTATCTTGTGCTGTTTTTTTCCACCAGTTTTATAGCTGGAAGAATTTTATTAATAACCTTCAACACCTTCTCACCCCATCTTAATGCATTCCTGTCTGTCACTGAGTTATCAGTAACCATCCATCTTTTTAACTGCTCCCTGTGATAAAGGAGTCAGCAGCAGGACATAAATTAGCAGGGATTGTTAAATCTAGTGATCGTGACCATGCTGCACTGTACAATAATGGGGAGTATCTCTATACACTTTCACCTCCTGATAATGAACATGCTGCGCTGTATAATGATGCTGAGTATCTCTATACACTTCCACCTCCTGGTAATGAACACACTGCCCTGTATAATGATGCTGAGTATCTCTATACACTTCCACCTCCTGATAATGAACACGCTGCGCTGTATAATGATGCTGAGTATCTCTATACACTTCCACCTCCTGGTAATGAACACGCTGCGCTGTATAATGATGCTGAGTATCTCTATACACTTCCACCTCCTGATAATGAACACGCTGTGCTGTATAATGATGCTGAGTATCTTTATACACATCCACCCCCTTATAATGAGCACACTGCACTGTACAAATATGCAGAGCATCTCTATACACTTCCAACCCGAAAATAAACATGCTAAATTATATTATGAAGCCGGGTACCTATATAATACCAGCCCTGATCATCAACACGCTGCACGTTTTTATTATGCACAGTATTTCTATACACTCCCTGCACCCCCCTCCCAAGTTGTACTGTACTGTAGGAAAGGGTTGAGTATCTCTATACACGGGAAATGAACAAGTAGTGGTGAATGGCATTGCAGGCAGTCCCCCAGGAGACGGCAGGGAGGAGAGGCAGTGCGTGAATCAGCGCAGCGTCAGCAGGCTTTAAAATATTTTGGCAGGTAAAATTGCTTCTGCAGAAGGGCAGCGGGAGCCCCTGCGCAGCGGATTTCACGGGGGCCGTCGGAAAGATTACAAATCCGGGAAGGATGTGCGGCTGGCAGCTTTCCAGCCATCCAATTGAGACTGTCAGGGAAAAGCGCAGAACAGAGAAGGATGAATCACACAGGATCAGCACAGTAATCGCTCTCGATTGAGGGGAGAACAGTGTTCCTGTAACATGCAGAGCGGTGTTTGCCAGTGACCCACAGAGCGGAGTGTGTCCCTAACCCGCAGAGCGGTGTGTGCCACGTGTCCCCGTAACCTGCAGAGCGGTGTGTGTCCGTAATCCGCACAGCGACGCGTGCCCGTATGCTGCAGAGCGGTGTGTGCCATTAACTCGCAGAGTGCCGTGGGCCTGTAACCCGCAGAGTGCCATGGGCCTGTAACTCGCAGAGTGCCGTGGGCCTGTAACCCGCAGAGCGGAGTGTGCCTGTAACCCGCAGAGCGGAGTGTGCCTGTAACCCGCAGAGTGGAATGTGCCTGTAACCCGCAGAACGGAGTGTGCCTGTAACCCGGAGAGTGGCATGTCCCCGTAACCTGTAGAGCGGCATGTGCCTATAACCCGCAGAGCGCGTGTGCCTATAACCCGCAGAGCGGCGTGTGCCCATAACCCGCAGAGCGGCATGTGCCTATAACCCGCAGAGCGGCGTGTGCCTATAACCCATAGAGCGGCATGTGCCTATAACCCGCAGAGCGGCGTGTGCCTATAACCCGCAGAGCGGCGTGTGCCCATAACCCGCAGAGCGGCGTGTGCCCATAACCCATAGAGCGGCATGTGCCTATAACCCATAGAGCGGCATGTGCCTATAACCCGCAGAGCGCGTGTGCCTATAACCCGCAGAGCGCGTGTGCCCATAACCCGCAGAGCGCGTGTGCCTATAACCCGCAGAGCGCGTGTGCCTATAACCCGCAGAGCGCGTGTGCCTATAACCCGCAGAGCGCGTGTGCCTATAACCCGCAGAGCGCGTGTGCCTATAACCCGCAGAGCGGCGTGTGCCCATAACCCGCAGAGCGGCGTGTGCCTATAACCCATAGAGCGGCATGTGCCTATAACCCATAGAGCGGCATGTGCCTATAACCCATAGAGCGGCATGTGCCTATAACCCATAGAGCGGCATGTGCCTATAACCCATAGAGCGGCATGTGCCTATAACCCATAGAGCGATGTGTGCCCATAAGCCGCAGAGCGGAGAGTGCCTTTAACCTGCAGAGCAGCGTGTTCCTTTAAACTGCAGAGCAGCGTGTGTCCGTAACCTGCAGAGTGGCATGTGCCTATAACCTGCAGAGCAGCGTGTGTCTGTAACCCGCAGAGCAGCATGTGTCTATAACCCGCAGAGCGGAGTGTCCCCGTAACCCGCAGAGCGGCGTGTCCCCGTAACCCGGAGAGCGGCGTGTCCCCGTAACCCGCAGAGCGGCGTGTCCCCGTAACCCGCAGAGCGGCGTGTCCCCGTAACCCGCAGTCCCCGTAACCCGTGTCCCCGTAACCCGCAGAGCAGCGTCTTCCTGCAAGCCAAAGAATGGCATGCACAATAACCCGCAGAGTGAGACTGAGAGAAAAAAAATATATATAAATGTATATGTTTGTGTGGGTAGAAAGAGAGCGTTGCAGTGAGGAAGAAAGAGAGAGAGGGTGGAAAGATGTTGAAATATAGAGGGGGAGAGAGAGAGAGGGGGAGGGGGAGAAGAGAGGGGGAGAAGAGAGAGGGGGGGAAGAGAGAGGGGGGGGGAAGAGAGAGGGGGGGAGGGGGGGGGGAGAGAGAGGGGAGGGGGGGGAGAGAGAGGGGAGGGGGGGGGAGAGAGAGGGGAGGGGAGAGAGAGAGCGCATGAGCAAGGTGAGAAGTGCAGAAGGAGAGAGAAAAAGAAGATGAGGAAACATAGGAGGAGATGGAACAGGAGAAAAGGAGAGAGGAGATATTGCACAAATATATGTAAAGAACTATGCAAATCTGACGAAATAAATAAATGACACTTTTGGAACAGAAAGATGACATCTGTAACAATCTTCAAAGCAGGAGACAGAGGGACCGAGGGGGAGAGTGATCATCAGATAAAAAGAAATTGAGAGTGAGAGAGAGGAGACATAGCACAGTGGTAAGAGTGAGATATCATCATTACATTTGGGGGATTTAAACATCACATCTGTGACATTTGCAGAGCAGAAATGACTCTCCATCATTGCAAACAGAGATACCAACATACTGTAGCCCACTAATCTGCAGCAGAAATCTGGATTTCTTACACAGATCTTGCTAGTGTATAAAACGCAGTGCAGGAACAATATACAGGCAACTGCTCATATTTACTAAGTAGTGCTACAACAGAAGACACCTCCCAGAACATGTAAGTACATGTGGCTTCTTACAGCATATTCAAGTGACTTCCATCAGGGAAGGTGTCTGATGGAGTTGCACAGCTTCGTCAATATGACCCATAGTGTGTGCCGTGTATACATGTTATGCCTACATACACTTTGTTTGGAATAACAGAGAAACCACCATTTCAAGTGGTTTGCCCCAAAAGGTCCCCTAAACATGTCGGCACACCTACCCATAAAGAGAACGACTATATTACAAACAATGATTGAAAATGAGCAGCGCGATCACTCCTGCTTGTACTATTCATTTTAAAAGTATGTGGCATATGGTGCATGAGCTTGCCATAAACTATGGCGCTGCAGAGGTTAACGGTCCAATCCGCAGCCCTCTAATCTTAAATAATTATATATATATATATATATATATTTATTTTATTATTATTATAGGGTGAGTCTATATTCCCTCCTTAGATGCTGGGATAGAACAATATGGCAGATAGAATTAGATAACAGTTTCATTCCATTCTGATGTCACTGCCACGAAATAAGTGAGGATGCCTTGAAATAAGCGACACTGCTAATGCCATCTAATCAGTCACTCCGAATGAGTGAGACTACCTTCTGAGTGACACTCCATTCTAATGAGCGAGACTGCCTCCCAATATGTGATACTCCATTCTAATGAGTGAGACTGCCTTCCATTGAGTGACACTCCCTCTTAATGAGCTTGACTACCTCCCAATGAGTGACACTCCATTCTAATGAGTGAGACTGGCTTCCAATGAGTGACTCCCTCCTGAGTGAGACTGCCTCCCAATGAGTGACACTTCATTCTAATGAGTGAGACTGGCTTCCAATGAGCGACTCCCTTCTGAGTGAGACTGCCTCCCAATGAGTGACACTTCATTCTAATGAGTGAGACTGGCTTCCAATGAGCGACTCCCTCCTGAGTGAGACTGCCTCCCAATGAATGACACTTCATTCTAATGAGCGAGGCTGCCTTCCAATGAGTGACACTCCCTCCTACTGAGCGAGACTTCCTCCTAATAAGCGAGACTACATTCTAATGAGTGAAACGCCTTCCTAATGAGCGAGACTCCCTTCTAAAGAGCGAGAGTGCCTCCGAATGTGTGAAACTCCTTCCTCATGAGCAAAACACTCAATAAGTGCCCTCTTATTAGCCAGCGCTTTGCTGTCAGTGCCTCTCTTGGTATCAAAGTGTCTCCTGTCGCACACGCAGAAAACAAAGTATTGCATTTCCCACGCGTGCCAAGTGCCATTTTATTCACTTCAACATCCTGCCAATCACGCTGAAAACATTACGTCTCTTTCCTCTATGCAAATCACTGCGGGCAGCACAGCAGCAATTTCATTATTGTGTTACTCTGTGATATATAGCTGCGAGTGCAAGATAGGAGTGACTACTGCACACGCAGATCATGGAGATATAATGCAGAGAACAGATCAGCAAGAATCAACGAAGCACACACCATCAGTGTAACCCTGGGAGAGGGGAATCCTGTGCTGAAAAGCTTACAATCGAAATGCACAGCTATACTGCCCAGTGTATATTCCTGAGTGGAAACAACAAGCAAACAAACATTGATAATGTTGCTGTCCCCTCTAGCAGCAAAGCGGATAATAAAAGTCTCCGGGATGGCATAAACATGTCTATGAAACTAGTGTGAAGCCTTGCAGTGATAGCCCGGTATTGGGCAGTTCACCTCGACCACTCGGAAATGAAAGCCTCTTCTTCATTAGGATTCTCCTCCACAATGTTTCCAGTCAGTCAGTAATCAGATACGGCTTCCTGTTGCCAATACCCATGGGTTTGTGTAACGCTTGCGCTCACCACGAACAAGGCAGGACCTCGGTACTGAGGTGGGAAAGTAAAGAACTGCGCACCCACAGCAGCGGGGGCGCGCCTGGAAAGCGGATTGTCAACGTAGCCGGGTCTGGGTTGGAGAGAGTGCGTTAGTCCAGATACTTGCCGAGGTCCAGGAGCAGAGCCAGCAGCGTAGTCGATGTCCGTTGTGCCGTGGTCAGGGGTTGGAGCCGGTGGGGTAGTAGAGTGTCCAATAGCCGTGGTCAGGGATGGAGAAGTGCGGGTTGTCAGGTCGTTATGCAGAGAGGGTCCAATAGTCAAGTCGGGTCAGTACACGTGAGATCAACTGGAAGCACAGAGGTTCGGCACAAGGCAAGGCAAAGCAGGAACACAAGGCTACAAGAGTTTATGCTCAGAAATGAATGACTGAGCATGGAGGGTTTAAGTAGCAAGGCTGGAGCAATCAGTGTGAGATGCGGAGCGGAGGCGCAGCCCCTGCGTGAGCAGGGATTGGACAGAGGGTGCAGGAGACAGGTGAGCATTGTTAGTGCAATCAGGAATCTTGACACGCAGCTGGGGAGCGGTGCGTGAGCGACGCGTGACGCGAGCGGGGGGCGGCACCAGGCTCCGTGGAGTTGACAGAAAGCCTGCGTGTGCGCGCGCGCTCTGCAAGCGGCGCAGAGGTGACAGGAGCATTAGGTAAGCAGGGGACGTGTTCCCTGATTCCTTACAGTTTGTAAGTGAACTGTACTTGCCCAGGTTATCTTGATGACCTAGTTAGTATGAAGATGATTTCAGAAAGACGGACCGGGCAGCCGCACTGGGCACAACTAATGTCCAGCAATAATAAGCAATAGCTGCTCCTCCCAATTCCCATCCACAACCAGTCCACCACCAGTATCACTTCCAACAACCATTGTCTCCAATAGTCAAGTGGTGTATTTGTGTGTGTGTCCGTGTCCCATTACTGGGTTACGCAATAAGAGAATAGAGCAATTGTGATGAAGTAAGCACTCGTCTCCCAGAATTTCCAAGTGTGTGTGCGTAGCGGCGGTGGCTTGGCGGATGTTGACAATTTGGTGACATTTTCTGAAACACGAAAGGCCAACGATCTCCAGATTTATACATCTCTGCTGTTGCATGGCCATTCCTGGAAGTCAGAATAGTGCACACTGAGGGGAATTGGCTTGGTCCCTCAAACGCAACCCCCTGGGTATCTACAATCTACTTTATTTGCACTGTAGATTGCCAAAGCACATGGATGGGATTCGCCTGTCTTTTGTGCGTGCCTGACCTTTTCACCTCCAGATGAAGAGGAAAATCAAGGGCCCAAGGGAGAAGCTGCCAATATTGCAGGGTGGAAAACACATAGCCCGATCCCGTCCTTCAATACAATACAATGCAGAGCAGCCCGCCTGCTCTCTACTCACCCAGGATATGATGCATGAAGTGGAAAAAGAGAGAAAGGGGAACGGGCTGAAGGAGTCGGTCAGTGGTAGTGTCACTGCTTCTGGTCAGGTCTCCTTGTGACCTTGAGCAAGCCGCCGCATCTTCTGTCCCTTAGGTACCAAAATGAGATTTTAAGCTCTTCGGGCCGGGGGCTAATTGTGCCTGCACAACTGTATGGCCGGAAGACACCTGACCACATCGCGGGGTATCGAGCTCACTCTGGCGGTTACCTCAATTTAAATCAATGGCAATTAAGGCCAAATCAGGCACCATACTCCACATCAAGTTTTGATGACTCCTGGACTATGTACAGCTTGTGCACACACAAAAAATATATATATATAAGTAATCGCAAGCGACAACAAAAATGACAGTGACACAAACAAATAGGGAGACAGGGAGCAGACAGAAGGACAGAGGTGGGACAGTCACTAAGGAGCAGACACAGAGACAGAAGGACGGAGGTGGGACAGACACTAAGGAGCAGACACAGAGACAGAAGGACGGAGGTGGGACAGACACTAAGGAGCAGAGACAGAAGACAGATGTGGGACAGTCACTAAGGAGCAGACACAGGACAGAAGGACGGAGGTGGGACAGACACTAAGGAGCAGAGACAGAAGACAGATGTGGGACAGTCACTAAGGAGCAGGCACAGAGACAGAAGGACAGAGGTGGACAGTCACTGAGGAGCAGACACAGGACAGAGGTAGGACAGTCACTAAGGAGCAGACACAGAAGGACAGAGGTGTGACAGTCACTAATGAGCAGACACAGAGACAGAAGGACAGAGGTGGGACAGTCACTGAGGAGCAGACACAGGACAGAGGTAGGACAGTGACTAAGGAGCAGACACAGAAACAGAAGGACAGAGGTGGGACACTAAGAAGAAGACACAGACAGAAGGACAGAGGTGGGACAGTCACTAAGGAGCAAACACAGAGGCAGAAGGACAGAGGTGGGACAGTCACTAAGGAGCAGACACAGAGACAGAAGGACAGGGGTGGGACACTAAGGAGCAGACACAGAGACAGGACAGAGGTGGGACAGTCACTAAGGAGCAAACACAGAGACAGGGCAGAGGTAGGACAGTCACTAAGGAGCAGACACAGAGACAGGACAGAGGTGGGACAGTCACTAACTAAGGAGCAAACACAGAGACAGGGCAGAGGTAGGACAGTCACTAAGGAGCAGACTGGAACAGAAGGACAGAGGTGGGACAGTCACTAAGAAGGAGCAGAGCAAACAGAAGGCAGTATAAGAGAAACAGAGACAGTCCTGATCAGACATAAACATAAGACACAGACTGAGAACAAGGTTCTGTGACACTGAAAAGGAGTACAGGGGACAGAAAAGGTATTAAAAGACATTCAGAAACCTGATGCTCACAATATTTTCACACTGCATCCGTTAATCCTCAGATCTATTTTGCTATACACACTTTATAATCAGGTATCCCGGAGTCCATACCAACACAGTATTTATACTGGTTTCATGTACTTTTTATACACATAGTAGGAGGGACTTCACAGACGCGGCTCCTCTGCTTTGTTTAACCTCTTGGGTGCCTGAGTGGCCAAGGGGTTCAAGTGCCACACAATGCACACAATGCCAAAGGGTTCAAGTGTTTCGGAATCACTCTGCGTCTTATTGATCTGGCTTCTATACACGTGCTGCCGAATAAATAAGTTAAAAGAATGTAAAAAGAACGAAATGCACCTCTCTCCCTTCTCCGGCTCTGTTTCTTTTGTGTTGCACCCCATTTCTGCAGCTGCAAGGTCCATTACACTGCGTTTCTCTCTATCATCGGGAGCGATCAATATCCATTAAGCTACGATCGCAATCTCAAACCAACTTGTGAAGCTGTAATCATTCCTCTGAACAAATGCTTAAAAGCCACTTTAAAAAAAAAAAAAAAGCTCATCCCCCCCTCTAGTCATCCACTTAAGAGGACTGAATATCAACTTTAAAAACTGGTGTTTATTTAAACATTAAACTTCAGCGAAATGAGCCACGCTGATCATGTATCAAGATGGAGCTAAGAAATTCAGCATGGAGGCACCCATAATAAACTGATTACAAACTTTTAATTTCAAATACAGGCAGTCCTCGTTTTACAACGCTTCGCTTTACAACGAATGGCTTATCCAACGCTATGCAATGCATACCTATGTTCATTTTTACAACGCCAAAACGGCTTATCCAGCACATACACATAAACAACGTTGCAAAGCGTCGTAAGAGCATATATATAATATTATACTATATAATATTATATTAGACTATATAATATATTATTTATTATGTTATATTATATGTATAATACAGTGTAGACACTATATAATGTATGTGTGTGCTGCATATCTTATTGCCTGCGTAAAATATTTGGTGTATTTTAGTGTTAAAAATGCCTTCAGGAACGGAACTGTGTTCCTATGGGAAAACGTGTTTCGCTTTACAACGTTTCGCTATCCAACGCCATTTTGAGTAACGCATTGTGTCGGATAACCGAGGACTGCCTGTACCCTTGTATCAAAGACACTTTTTTTCCCTAGGATTTAAGTGAGCGTCACATTTGTGAAATCTCTTCACTGATGTAGAAATGTTGTAACAAATTCAGCTGCTAAAATGTGATTGCAATGGTAACTTTGAACATAAAAGCGAATGGCAGGAGTAAAACGCCACCCAAAACCAGCTGTTCCGCGAAACACATACCACTAAATGTATGACCACAACCTCTCAGAATGAAATGATTTCTAAATAATTGTAGTTACTGTATAAGGATTGGTGGCTGTATCGGTGGCTGCTGTTTCCTCTCCCAGAATCCTCTGCTTGTTTATTAATAATAACTTTTATTTGGTTTAGTGCTTTCCTCTGAATGGGACTCAAAACACTTCACAAGGATTGTTACACAGTCCCTGCCCCATGGAGCTTACAATCTATGCTTTTGGTGCCCGTGGCCCAGGGAGATAAAGTGACTTGCCCAGATCACAAGGAGCGGACACTGGGATTTGAACTAGGTTTCCCTGCAACAAACTCCGTGTCGTCGCAATCAGTCGGTGCTTTTACTCATTGAGCTGCTCCTTCTCCTTTATCCTACCAAGTGAGGGCAGTGACATCATCAGACTGGAATGAAAGCTTTATCTGATTCTATCTGCCATTTTGTTCTATCCCAGGCAGCTGGGATTTTTAGACACACTTCTCCCACTTAGAAAAGTCCAAATACTGCATGTTTACAAGAACGTGCAGGGAGGAGGAATATCATCTTTAAGGCTGTGTCCCCGCTAGCGCTGAGCGGCGCTTGCGGCGGTTACTTACATATATAGATATATGTAAGTCCCCGCGCACGCTCGACGCTTAGGTAAACAAAAAAATCTAACTTTCCAGCGCACTCAACTACCCGCAATGCCCCCCCCTCCGCGTGCGCGGAAATGCAGGACACCCGGCGCTCATGCTTGGAGCGCTCTCCAAGCATGAGCGCGTTCAGCGCCAGCGGGGACTATTTAAATCCAAAACCAAATCAAGCAAATCCAAGAGGAAGGTCATCAGCTATGACCTTCCTCTTATTGTGTGATTGTGATAATCCTGTAGGAATACCCTCTTACACACACACTAGTTGCCCCCCCCCCCTAGTTTTTAATAGGATGACCCGCTTACACACATCAGCTGCCCCCATAGATTTTAATAGGATCACCCTATTGCACACAGCAGCTTCGCCAACAGACTTCAATAGTATCACCGTTTTACACACACTAGTTGCCCCCCATAAATTTTAAAAGGATCACCCTCTTACACACACTAGTTGCCCCCCCCCCACCCCCTACTGACTTCAATAGGATCACCCTCTTAGGCTGTGCTTATAGTGCGTGCGCTTACAGATTGGTCACGATTGCTGCAAGTCATCTCTATTTGATTTTCCAGCGACCGTCGCGTCACCGGCACTATACGCGTAGCCTTACACACACCAGTGTCCCTCCCCTCCTCCCAACAGACTTCAATAGGACAACTCTCTTAATCACATCAGCTGCCCACATAGGCTTCAATAGGATCTCCCTCTTACATACGTTAGTTGTCCCATAGATACTAGTTAACAATCAGAAAACCTAATTCACATGTGAATACAAAGGATGACAGTGGCGGTTCAGCCAGAGGCTGCTCTAGTTTAATGGAAATAAATACCAGCGATCATGATGCAGACCAAGAGCAGCCAAAAAATACAATCCTGCAATCCGTCACCAGCTCTCCCTGCTGCACCGCGAAAACTTCTGCCCGACTCCAAAATCATAACAGCAACAAAACTGAAACAACATTCCCCGGAGGAACCTGGTCACTTAGCATGCAAAGGAAACAGACCACTACCACCACTGCAATATATATATATATATATATATATATATATATATATATATACCTAGTACCAAACGTGTGCTGCTTGGGCCAATATTTACTCGCCCGGGAGTTAAATCCACTCGCCCGGGGCGAGCAAATGTATAGGTTTGTCTAACACTGTATATATATATATATATAACCTATACATTTGCACGCCCCGGGCGAGTGGATTTAACATCGTGGCGAGCTCCTATTGGCCCAAGCAGCACACGTGTGGTACTAGGTGGCGATGTTCGGCGAGTAGATTTTTTGGTGATTTGTCGACCACTGTATATATATATAGTCCTTGTGAGGCACTCAAAACTATAGTGTCATACAATCATGTTGTCATGTACGGCACACCTGTGAGCATGTGACATACATTTGACAAGGGTTCATAAACATATACAGCTATCTAGCGGACCCACTTTTCACCTTCCGCAAAGGTACCTCAAATGGCTAATATATAACCTCAATCTGTCCCCATATACCACCATCTGTCACGAACAGCACACAGTGCACAGGTCCCTCACCCTGTCACAATATCTATCAATGAGTCTCTGGTCCCTGTCCAACACACAAAAATCTGCTATAGAAAATGTAAATTACTTTCTTCAAAGCGTGCAACAGTTCAATCAGAGCCCAAAGTATCACTTATTAAAGTTTAGATTTACTATACAAAAAGTGCCTAGGTTACAGAAAAAGATTACAAGAACATACAATATAACAATGCAGACAGTTTCTACAAGTAAAAGGGATAAACAAAGAATTCCTATATGTTACCACAGAACATGTAAGAGGTTCTTCCCAGAGAGGTCACTGGAGAATGAAAGATGAGAATTCACGTGTCAGATCCCAAAACACACCTCTGTTGAATTCTAATTCATAATTCAAATGCATGACTTATAAAACCCTTTAATTGAAAACATGTTTCCCCTTATGGGTGTGTTCTCAACCCACCCCTTTCATCAATCTCTCTACAACAGTTTTAAGACTGGAAAAAAAAAAACGAACCCCCCCCCCCCCCCATTCTTTTGACGTTTAAACTTTGCCTCAATATATAAAAGACCATAACTTTTTTCTATAATACTTAGACAAACACCATCTTGGCTGTTGCATCTGTGTACTTAATATTCACGCGTGAATGTGAAATATGATCACATAACTTCTATTTTTGCATGAGAAGCAGATATCGGTCATGTGCACCTTCTAATCATCAAGTGTTTGGTATCTTATGATTCGTCTTATTGCTACCGTTACAAATATCTATTCGTTATTCTTACGAATTGCTGTGAGTCCCAGAATATTTCACATTTAATCAATTAAGCCCCAACCCCTAGTATTTGCAGATCTCCTTCAGGAATCTCTTTCAAGATACAAATAAGAGGGGTTTCATTTATTTGTGATGTCAGAAAGGATTTGCGACGCCAGTTTTCCTGAAAACCCAGGTTTTGACTCGAGATAAACGTACAGTAGTTCTACTAAACACATAAAATTAAGCCTGATAAGTGGTTTGACAGGCCATACAAAAAAAAAGCGCTTGTATTTAAGATAATTTTAGTCAACATTAACCTCTCATGTACCAGATTGATTACAATACTGAAAATCTCATATTATCATGAAACATCATAAGTTACTAGCACTGTCTTAGCACAACATGTATTAGATATCATTGATCACGAGATCCTATGGTTTCTTCCATATTCAAGAGAGCCTTGTGTCTATTCCAAGCACTTTGGCACTCTCTTATTTCATCAGCCACTTATTTCATCGACCACTCTTTCCATGAAAAATAAAAAAGGCCTGGAGGCCTATGTACTCAGCGTCGCAAATGGGATTCTGGATGTAAAATTGACGCATAGAAATCTCAAATGTAAATGCGCTTGTGTGAACCTATGTACAAACCTTATTTTTCACAATGTGCGTCTTATGCTTAATAAAAATGGTTTAATCAAATATTTTGGTGCATAGAAATAAAATGCACTAGGTGTACAGATGTTAATTGTATCTGTGGGCCAAATAATAGTATAGTACTGTTGAACGTGTCAACAAATGTTGCCAAGTTTAACCTTGCGTAACCCCTACAAAGTCTGTTAGCACAGACTTAGCATTGCTATTTATCAAACAAAAATGTATTTGACATAACCTAAATGTTTCATTAAATAGGTCAGGGGTGAGCAAACTTTTTATGCCGAGCCCCCCTTTTCATCCATGAAATTTCTCGGGCCCCCCCTGCCTGATGTAATCAAAATCACATGACGTCAGCACACGTGAGCTGGTTCAGCCAATGAGGGCGAACCAGCTTTGTGACGCCCCCGCCACGCGTCTACAAAAAAAGTATTTATAACAAATTACATCACTTAAAAATAAATATTATGATATTTGTCTAATAGCGTCCCCATTTATGTTGTATTATAATCTCTCTCTTCCCACCACATCAGGAGCTCTCTCCCCTTTTCCAGTCTCACACTCCTCTTCCCCAGTCTCTCCCTCTCCCAGTGTTTCTCACTCCCTCTCCAGTGTCTCTCTATTCCTCCCCTCAGTGTCTCTCCCCAACTCTCTTTCCCTCCCCCCAGTGTGTGTCTCTCTCTCTCTTTCTCCCTCCCCCTAGTGTCTCTCACTCCCCCCAGTGTCTCCCTCCCTCCTCCAGTGTCTCTCACTTTCTCCCTCCCCCCAGTGTCTCTCTCACACTCTCCCTCCAGCCATTGGGTGTCTCTTCTTCCCCCCAGTGTCCCTCCCTCCCTCCCTCCCTCCAGTGTCTTTCTCACACTCTCCCTACAGCCATTGTGTGTCTCTCCCTCCCGCCAGTGTCTCTCTCCCTCCTGCCAGTGTCTCATCCCCTCTCCCCATGTCTCTCTTTCACACCCCCTCCGCATGTCTCTCTTTCACCCCAGCTCCCCATGTCACACTGTCACCCCCCCCCTCCCCATCTCACACTCCATCCTCATGTCACACTCACCCCCCCTCCCCATGTCACACTCTCCCTCCCCACACTGTCTCCCCTTCCCCATGTCACACTCACTCTCACCCCCCTATCTCACACCCCCTCCGCATGTCTCTCTTTCACCCCAGCTCCCCATGTCACAATCTCACACTCCGTCCTCATGTCACACTCACCCCCCCTCCCCATGTCACACTCCCCCTCCCCACACTCTCTCCCCCTCCCCATGTCACACTCACTCTCACCCCCCTATCTCACACCCCCTCCCCATGTCACACTCTCACCCCCCTCCCCATGTCACACCTCACCCCCCTCCCCATATCACTCTCACATTTTCATCCCCTCTCCCCATGTCACACTCTCACCCCCTCCCCATGTCACTCTCTCACACTCACTCTCACCCCCCTCCCCATGTCACACTCACACCCCCCTCCCCATGTCCCACACACACAACAAGGAGGTGCTGCAAGAGCTGTGTAGCACAGCGCCACCTAATGGCCGAAAGAGAAATTGCAGTTACTGAAGGCTATTTCTCTGCACTTGGCAAAATCGCCGCCTGCCACCTGCGCCCCCCCTACTCTGTGAAATGTAGCAATGGGAATAACTCTCCATTTATTTATTTATAACAGTTACAACGAACACCCGAGTACTACAGGTCCGACGACAGAGGGTGAAGTGGGGGAATGTCTCCGGGGCCCGGCTGGCTGTGCTGGTAGCTGCGCCCGCCTAACGGTCGGGCGGCTCTTACCTCTGCCGGCCCAACACTGAATGGTGTGTGTTAGACAGGTGGTTCCGCCTGCTCCACAACACACAACACTCAACAACCCCAGGTCAAGGCTGTAGAGCCGTCTGTGGCCCCTGGAGTCCTTTACCCTGTTGGGTAGTAGGGGGCAGCATTGTAAATTATTGGAGGGCTGCAACAACAACAAAAAATGGGTTCCAGACTCTTAACCAAGGCTGGAAATGTGTAGCCTTACCCAGTTCTGCTTTATGGTGCAGCATGTGCAGGGCAGTGAGGAAGTGTGTGTAATAGAGGATGAACTAATGTATTCTGTATGAATAACGAGTGGGTTGTATTGCGTGTTTGGTGGACTCGTGCCATTAAAACTGAGCGTCTTCCATCTGCTCAGAGCTATAACTGCGAACGCCAGCGCTACACAGAGATCAAGTGAGTCACAGTAGTAGTGACACGCAGCATGTGTGCCTATGAGACATGAGCAAGTTCCGTCATTGAATGAATCAGTGTTTTTCCCGCTCTATTAAAGGGGCCGCCCCAACTATCGCCGCGGTACCTTCTCAGTGCAATGGGCTCCTTTATGAAGACTAACTAACCCTGAAAAATGAATGTGTTTCTGCTCTTCTCCGGGAACACTGGATGCAAGCAGATCAGCTGTTTACGTGCATTGGCTTATGATGGCTTCATGATTACTTTGCGAAGAAAGAACGACACGATATATAAGTTATGGTGGGTAAAAAAGTCACAAAAACCCTCCACCGTACAGCGTACAGCAAATAAAAATACCACTTGTGAGGACATTCACATGTCTGCGACAGATCTGCAACCCTGCTTATCACAATTAGCCCTTAGCATGTAATGCTTCCACTGTAGCCAAGGATTCTGGGTAATGACATGCAAATGGGTACACATTGTCACACAAAGAAAACAAAACAAGAACTTTACTGACAAAAGACATTAGATAAAAACTATAAAATACCCCTGAAAGCTTTTGTTTACTGTGGAAAACTTACTTTCAAAATTATCTCAAAACGCTTAAAATTGTGTGATTTATTTTTAGAAAAAAGTGGAAAATCAGCCACTTTTAATTTATTAAACATCACTGTCCTTAGTTGGCTTTCACCCTTTGATCCTGAGTTTAGCATTCACAACTGCAGTGTTATCATATCAACGGTGTGCAGAAAGGCAATTGAAATCCCTTTTTTCTTTTACTGTTGTAAATGTAATTGTGAACCGTTCATCAGCAATGCCCAGGAATCATATTGTAATTTGAAAGAAAGAGGGGGAGAGGGAGAGGAAACAGAGAGAGGAGAGAGGCAGAAGGAGGGTGAGAGAGCGAGAGAGGAGAGAGAGACAGAGAGCGAGAGAGAGAAACAGAGAGAGAAAGGGGTAGAGTGCAGAGAGAGAAAAAAAGAGGTAGAAAGAGAGAGACAGAGAGACAGAGAGACAGAGTGAGAGTGAGAATGAAAGACAGAAAGAGAGAGACAGAAACAGAGAGAGAAAAAGACAGAAAGCAAGAGAAAGACAGAAAACGAGGGAAAAAACAGAAAGAGAAAGACAGAGAGAAAAGAGAGAGAGAGTGACAGACAGAGAGAAAGAGAGAGAAAGACAGAGAGAGAGAAAAAGGAAGCACCTGATTCAAAGCTATATAACTGCGGTGGTCTCCATGTTAACCCTGCACTGGATCGTGCCAGCAGATCTGGCAGAAGCAGACTTCCCGAATAAAAACAACCAACTCTGTCTGTTACATTTTGGCAAAATGTTATAAACAGATGCTCTCTGTTTTATGGACTCCGTTTTATTTTTATGTAGTAAAAGAGATATATAGCACTCCTAATAATGTAAAGAAATATAGCTAGCAAGGAAGGGTAGATAGCCATGTTGGTCCTTTCTACATGTAGTAACAATTGAGGGAGAGGGAGTATTTGGTATGATACCTTTTATTGGTCCAACAAGTAGTTATGTTACAAGCTTTCGAACCTCTCAGGGTCCTTCATCAGGCTTAATGTTGGTCCAATGAAAGGTACCATACCACCTACTCACTCTCCCTCCTTTATTACAACATATATAGTTGAAATACCGTTTAGACCTGCTGCTGTCCGTGATATCGAGTAAACGTCGAAACAGCCGAAACGTCGGTCCTTGATCGTTGAACAAATCTTTATCTTTTGCTTCAAAGTCCAAAGTGACTCCACAAAGATCACGAATACAGTTATTTCGTCTAGCCCCTCCCAAATAATGTTGTTTGATCCATCAATTAAGTCCTTGGTGGCAGCCGTTCGGTCGAATCCCAACATATCAGGGATAATGGCAGGCAACGACGTTCTTTTGTCCATCACTAGGACCTTGATACACCTTCCAAAACACTGGAGAAATATGGAGACGTCTCAGGTTTTAAAATAAACCACTCTACTTCTCAGGTCCTGAACGCCAACCTCCTTAAGCAAATGTGCAAATTAATAAAAGTAAACTTCAATATCCCCCAAAACTACGGCTGCCTATATTCTTCAAATGACCCTAAAATGATCAAAGAATTGAAGGACTTGGAGGAGTGGTGAAAGTATTGTATATCATGGATAGGGAGAATCATTTCTGTTAAAATAAACCTCCTTCCAAAAATAGTTTTTGTTCAGGATCTTGCCTATTCCAGTCCCACATAAAAATCTGAAGGACCTGCAGGTTCATATTTCTCTCATTCTTTGTGGTGGGAAATGTTCCAGAGTTAAAAAAAAAAAAAAGCCACATTATACAGGGCCAAAGAACAGGGTGGACTGGCACTCCCCAACCTGACCAAATACTCCCAACTACGCCTGTGGAACTCAAAAGGGCCGATTGATGTAGAACACTCCGAGGTCAACCTGGCCTATATTAAATATCTATTGTGGCTGTCCCGGTCAAGTAAGCCAACAAAAAACAAATGTCACTTGATAATTAAACACTCCCTCTCATTGTGGGTTCAAGGCTGACCTGGCTAGAGATCAGGACCTGATATCAGATACCGCCAATTCCCAGAACTACAAGAGCGTACAAACCTTCCCCATGTAGAAATTTCAGGTACCTACAAATTAAGAATTGTATTATGCAGACCCACTCTGTCAGGCAGCGTTCTTCTACCACTTATTTTGTGACACTATTTGAATCCAGGTACCTGGAGAAGGGCTTCATCTCCACAGTCTATCACCTGCTGTTGAGACCGGTCTATGATCAAAAATGTGCTTACATGCTAAAGTGGGAGGCGGAATTGGGAGAATCACATGAGGATGACTGGGAGGACATATGTCTGGCGGGAGCTAAGGGCTCAATATGCACACTTACAGGAAAACATCAACAAAAGTGTTCCGATGGTATTTAACCACTGCTAGATTGCATGCCGCCATCAACAATACGTACCCGGATACCTATTTTAGGGGCCGAGGCCAGAATGGGTTCCTATCACAAATTTGGTGGCGCTATCCCGTAATAGTTAAATTCTGGAGACAACTGTTTGTACTCATCAATTCTCTCCTGAATTCCTTGCTGAGACCTGGTCGTTGTGTGGTCCTGCTAGGTAGGTCAATCTCTGACCTTTCGAGATCCGAGGCGAAACTCCCTAGTCATACTAACACGGCTGCCAGATGTTACGTCGTGGCATGCTAGAAGAAACCCAATGCTCCAGCCTTGAACATGGTCAAGAATAGAATATGGCATGTTATGGCCATGGAAAAAATTACAGCCTTCCTACAATTACGTAGCAAACAGCTCACGACAGTATGGAGTCCCTGGTTGGAGTCAGAGGGCTGGGGGCACAATAATATAGAGATGTTCTGTTGTAGTATGCGAGAGGTATGAATCTACCCAAATGTTATGGGGGTGGGAGGGGGCTGACAAGGCGGGAAACATTCTTTTCGCTGGTGCAGGGTTCAGCAGAAGGAGATGGGGCATGTTCTTTTTTTTCTTGTAAATGCAATATTATTGTCTTATCACTTCCTCCAACTGTTACTGTGAATTTACGTTCCCATTCTTATTTTCTGTACCCAATAAAAAATAATTTTGAAAAATAACCAGTATAAAAAAAAAACCACACATCCAAAGTGCCCTTTTTCCTTCTTTGTTTACTCTGAACATGGTTCTGTCATCTTCGTCACAGCCCTACACACGGAGGCTGCGGAAAGATGCATCTTTTACCCCAACGATACCTTTCCAGCTCATGAAGAATATAACAAAACACAGTACTGCTTTTGATAAGGACAAAAAGACAAAACTCTAAACAATTCAGCAATGCAATCAGCTGCCTTAGAAACATTCAACCACCCTGTAATGAACATGGCAGAAAGTATGAAGTATTTTAGTCAATCTGGCACCTCAGAGGTAAATGTTGACTTGCAAATTGTCTTAAAAATAAAATAATTGTTTTTATGGCCTCTCAAACCACTGACCGGGCATAGTTTTATGTGTTTTATAGGACTGCGGGTATGGGGTCAACAGCTGGGTTTGCAAGTGGGAGGATTGAAATACGACTGTCGCAATTCTTGAAGTCTTTTAGATGTACCTTGAAAGGCATTCTTTGGGGATCTGTAGAATACCAGAGGGTTTGGCCAAATTGAGAGCCCAAAGCTTTGTATAAAGTTACTAAATATGAAATCCTGTGTCTGACAGCAATTCCCAAGAACAACGAACAGATATTTGTAATCGTTACAATTACACTAATCAAATGATACCAAAATTCTTACCCCCCAACCCCCCAAGGTTTTCTAAGTATAATCTCTGATATCTGCTTCTCATGCAAAAGTAGAAGTTAGGTTGTCATATTTTTTATTGAGGCAAAGTGTAAAAAGTTGTGGGAGCCGATTAATAAAAAGGGGTGGGTTGAGGACACACCCAGAAAGTATGTTTTCAGTGTGTTTCAATGAACAAGGCTTTAGAATATAAACCCTGCAACCGAGTTATTAAATAGATTTCAACAAAAGGGGTGTCCATGCTTGAACATGTTAACATTTACAATCAAGACCCTTTGGGAAAAGATCAGATCAATGTTATACGATAACATCATTTAGATTCTGTTTATTTTATCCTTATTATTTTAATAAATTGTCTACATTTTTATGCTGTATGTTCTTGCAATAATCTTTTTCTGTAACCTAAGCACTGTACTTTCTGCATATTAAATCTAAACTTTGATAAGTAATTCTTTGGCCTCTGATTTGAACTGTTGCATACTTTGTAAAGAGCATTTTACATTTTCGGACACATTTTGCTGCAATAGATTTGTGTGTGTTAAGTGCATAGTTTTCTTAATAAACAGGGACCATAGACTCTGCAAAATAATATTTTAATCAATTCTTTGGTGGTGGAAGCAAGTTAAGATATATATTGTGAGGGTAGATCTTACTCAATTGAGGGGAGTGAGGGTAGATATTACTCAATTGATGTACCGTGTATAGGTGAAAGGTAAGTCAGCTAGTTAGCTGTGTGCATTATCCCTTGTTTTATATATATATATATATATATATATATATATATATATATATATATATATATATATATATATATATATATAATGTCATGTGCTCACAGGTGTGTCACTCATGACAAATGTGACAGATTGAGGGGAGATATTATTCATTTGAGGGACCTAGCGAGGTGAAGATTGGATCAGCTAGATAGCTGTGTATTAACCTCTCACATATATGTCACATGCTCACAAGTGTGCTGTACGTGACAAACCCTTAAAACTATTACCTCTTTAAATATGTTTTTATTTTGTTCTTAAAGTGCTGCTTTTGTTAAGGACAAAAAAAAAAAAAAATAATAAACAATTAAGCAGTGCAAATTGATCCTACAGATATAACGTCTTCGGTGCCTGGCTAGATCTGTATGCAATTTCTTTCTTCTCGGATACTTCTTATGCAAACGCTCTTATGTACATGTATGTATGTACTGTATATCTTTATTTATATAGCGCCATTATTGTACATAGCGCTTCACAGCAGTAATACACGTGACATAATCATATAAATAACAAGTAATACAAATAACACATAATGGGAAGAAGTGCTTCAGACATAAAAGTGACATTTAGGAATGCCCCAAAGAGCTTACAATCTAATTATCAGTTGGAATAATAGTTATTTTACAAATTGCACAACATAAACAGTGGGACTGAGAACTTTCCTGCAGACACAAACAGAAAGAGCAGAGGTAATGTTCCTAAACTTTAATAAAACAAGCCAGGGATCGAAAGGGATCTGATTCTTCACAGCATGGGGGGAAATGAGCAGACTGGGGGGGGGGAAGGAAGAAGAGGGGTGACCCTTATACAGATGTAGCCAAGGTAATTGCTCACGCTCATAATACAGAATGTCGCCTTATAGTGCAGAATTTGATAAGATTTTTCATAGGATTCAATAGCAAAGATAACGCAGAATATTGTAGAATCTCTCAGCGTAATGTGCCAGTAGGTGCAATAACAACTGCTACGTCTGTATATACAGAATGGTATCGTCTATGTGTCTTATGTAAATACCATTAGAAATTAGCTTAAAAGCATAACGATACTGTGATTGAACAAGGGTTTCTTTATTCTATAGGAACAGATACAGTAAGTATGGTTCATAGCCTATTCTGTTTGCCATATTGCTGTGCAATGCATTGAAGCTTCCCATCCCCCCTGGAGCAGAGGGGTTAAAAGGAAAATTAAGAAATAAGAAATCATTTCTGGATGAGTGTGTCTGCTGCTTTTATCTGCCAGAAATAGTCCTATTACTAAGAAAACATGACTTTATTTAGAATGTCATTGGCCGGCTGTGGAGTGAACGATCCCTTTTCATCTCTTGCACTGCTGGAGAGATGCTATGACACCTGAAGGAAACAATTTAAAAGCCAAGAACAAGTGTAGAGACGCACACAGCTACCCTGCTCTCCCTATAAATCTTCACAAAACATACTCTCTCTGTGCCCTTTCATTTCCATAAAAGCATGTGTATAAGCACACACACACACACACACACAAAAATATAATTAGTTGACGCTTCTTTCCTATGCATCTTTAGCGAACTTGGCACACCTGACACCTCACATGGCTTGTTGTGGTTGAGGTACATTGACGATGTGCCGATACTCTGGGATGGTACTGAACCCAGGTATCGGTCCTTTGTCAAATACCTCAACCACAAGGGGCAGAACCTCAGACACACCTTTTCATGCAATTATACACATGTAAACTTCTTGGATCTCAGTATTAAGGTACAGGGTGGCCGTTTTGTTACTGATATATAAATATCTATATCTATAAATATCTATATCTATATATGAAAGAAGAATCAACTAATTATATTTTACAAGCTGACAGCGCGCATCCTTTTTTCAGATTAGGGGTGTTTCTATCAGCGAATTCCTCTGATTAAAGCGCAATTGTTCTGCATCGGGGATTTGCAATCATAGGGCTTCAGAGCTGAAGAAACGTTTTCAGTCGAGAGGTTACAGCAACAGAAGTATTGATCAAGGTCTCCATAGAAGTAAGGCTCAAGATAGAGAACTCGTCATGAACAAGGTTCAGAAAGAGAAAATAAGATCATTGGGTTCATTGGGACTTATAATGACCAATGGTCCAGGTTGTGGAGTATACTCCAAAAACATTGGCATATTTTGCTACCAGATAAAGATTGTAGAGATGTACTAGGTAACAATATTCAGTCTTCTTAGCAGACGTGCCTCTAATCTGAAAGACAAGTTCGTGCATGGCCATTACTCTCCCCAGATGGCCCCACATTGTACCTTTCTGAGAAATGATAGAACAGGATTCTTTAAACGTGGCGCTTGTTCAGCATGCAGATACATTAAAGCTACGGATACTTTTGATGATATCTCTGGTATGAGCAAATACTATATAAAACAATTTCTGAATTACAAATCAAATGGAGTGGTTTACAACCCATCATGTCCCTGCAATTTCATTTACGTCGGAATGACAACCGGGGAGCTGAGATTTTGTGTACAAGAAATATTCGTAATGCTAAACAAGATCAAAATGTATTTGAAAAAAAATCACTACTGTGGCAAAACATTTTTAAGAGAAACACGATTCTAATGCAGCTTTGTTAAAAGCACTTAGACAAGGTTTCATTAGGAATCAGAGGGGGAGATCTCGAGAAGAAACACCTACAAGAAAATGTGTAGATTGATTGTTAAATTAGGCTCACTTATGCCAGCGGGCCTGAATGAAGCTTTGAATTATTCTATGTTCTTATAATAGGTAACTATGTATTCCAAAGGAGGTGTTTATGATTGAATTTTCTATGTATTGATCTGTATATGTTTTCTGTATTTCAGGCATTTGCCGATTTCCAATGCTCGGAGATGTCAGCAGCGAATCTTGATGAGAAGATCTGATTGGCGCTCTCATTCACCCTGAAGTGAATGAAAGATTGGGCCATAGAGCTGCCACTCCAGCCCCCGAAAGCAGTGGCGAAACGCACGTTGGGACGGGTCTTATTCACATCATCTCTGACCTGGATTAAGCGTGACACATACCAGCATGCACGCTTATACTCCATCCCAAACAAGCAGCTTCGTTTGCTAAAGACTATGGCAAACAACTCTTTCAACCAATTGATTTGTTTTCATTGCTGCTGCCTTTACTGAAGGACAATCTCACGCTCTGCCTTATTGTGGTGGTCTTGTTGACTTTTGATCACTTTTCATTAGTTTACTTATCAGTGCTATGGTTAGTGCATGTGTATATATCTGTCCAGGCATTGATTTACCAAGCTTAGCTAGGAGTGTGTATTTAGGGTATATACTTTGGTATCCTTTTTTGGGCCGGCCGGTCTAGGTTTTTGTGGAAAAACTATTTTCACATATACCCAACACTTTTGGATATAATATCTCTCTAGCTTTTCATTGAATCTCTATATTGGTTGTACTTGCTGCAGCGGTTGTAATTAGTCGGTGGGTTGTGTATTCATAATTACCATGTCATTGAGGGGACGTCAGTTTTAATATAGGTTTTTTATTTGGTGTGTCTACTATACATTTTGTATTTTTTGGTATACCTAAAGTGCTTATTTTCGGGGTTATTTTCTCTTTTTTTTATACATATTGTGTGCCCCACAGCACAATTGAAGTTAATATTTTAGACATTGGTCCTATATTATTCTCTGATTTTTAGGGTACTTTTAAAATCAGTTTCCTGAGCAGTTTCCTCGTTGTGTGGTTTACAGACACAAACACGTAATGTAGGAGAGAGTAAGGCTTACTTTAGATGTTATATATATATATATATATATATATATATATATATACACAGTCATGTGAAAAAGAAAGTACACCCTCTTTGAATTCCATGGTTTTACATATCAGGACATAATAACAATCATCTGTTCCTTAGCAGGTCTTAAAATTAGGTAAATACAACCTCTGATGAACAACAACACATGACATATTATACCGTGTCCTGATTTGTTTAACAAAAATAAAGCCAAAACGGAGAAGCCATGTGTGAAAAACTAAGTATACCTTATGAATCAATAGCTTTTAGAACCACCCTTAGCAGCAATAACTTGAAGTAATCGTTTTCTGTATGACTATCAGTCTCTCACATCGTTGTGGAGGATTTTTGGCCCACTCTTCTTTACAACGTCGCTTCTGTTCATTGAGGTTTGTGGGCATTTATTTATGCACAGCTCTCTTAAGGTGCAGCCACAGCATTTCAATCGGGTTGAGGTCTGGACTTTGACTGGGCCTTTGCAACACATGGATTCTTTTCTTTTTCAGCCATTCTGTTGTAGATTTGCTGGTGTGCTTGGGATCATTGTCCTGTTGCATGACCCAATTGCGGCCAAGCTTTACCTTGATGGCCTCACATTTGACTCTAGAATACTTTGGTATACAGAGGAGTTCATGGTCGACTCAATGACTGCAAGGTTCCCAGGTCATGTGGCTGCAAAAACAAGCCCAAATCATCACCCCTCCACCACCGTGCTTGACAGTTGGTATGAGGTGTTTGTGCTGATATGCTGTGTTTGGTTTTCGCCAAACGTGGCGCTGTGCATTATGGCCAAACATCTCCACTTTGGTCTCATCTGTGCAAAGGACATTGTTACAGAAGTCTTGTGGTTTGTTCAGATGCAACTTTGCAAACCTAAGCCGTGCTGCCATGTTCTTTTTAGAGAGAAGAGGCTTTCTCCTGGCAACCCTTCCAAACAAACCATACTTGTTCAGTCTTTTTCTAATTGTACTGTCATGAACTTTAACATTTAACATGCTAACTGAGGCCTGTAGAGTCTGAGATGTAACTCTTGGGTATTTTGCAATTTCTCTGAGCATTGCACCATGGGGTGAATTTGCTGGATGTCCACTCCGGGGAAGATTGGCAACTGTCTTGAATGTTTTCCACTTTTGAATAATCTTTCTCACTGTAGAATGATGGACTTTAAATTGATTGCAAATGGCCTTATAACACTTCCCAGATTGATGGGCAGCAACAATTGCTACTCTAAGATCATTGCTGATGTCTTTCCTCCTTGGCATTGTGTTAACACACACATGAATGCTCCAGACCAGCAAACTGCTAAAAACTTTGGCTTTTATAGAGGTGGTCACACCTGCTGATCAATTAATCAAGAGCATTTGATTAGCAGCACCTGTCTGCAACTTAGCATCTTAATTCCTATGGAAGCAGTAAGGCTGTACTTAGTTTTTCACACATGGTTTTTCCATTTTGGCTTTATTTTTGTTAAATAAATCATGACACGGTGTAAAATGTCATGTGTTGTTGTTCATCTGAGGTTGTATTTACCTAATTTGTAGACCTGCTAAGGAACAGATGATTGTTATTATGTCCTGATATGTAAAACCATGGAAATTCAAAGAAGGTGTTCTTTCTTTTTCACATGACTGTAATATATATATATATATATATCTTATACTATATTAGTGAAAGCACTGTATGTTTGCCTGCCTGGATGTCCGGTGTCCCTAGGGGCAATCTCATTGGTCCCTTGGGCCGCCCGCCCCCGCACACCTCTCATTGGCCTCACACACTCACACCACCCCCTTGGTCCACCCCCCACACCTCTCATTGGCCTGAGGCGGAGTGACGGGCCAAAGGTCCAAAAAAAAAAAAAAAAAAAAAAAACACACACACACACACACACACACACACACACACACACACACACACACACACACACACACACACGGGGGGGGGGTGTTACAACAGTGTTAACAGCACATCTCCCGCTCTCTTCCCCACCGGTCCCGGAGGCTCCGCCTCTTCCTGTTTCCCGCGCTTTCACCCCCTCCCCCCCCCTCCACGTGGGAGCTGCCGACGGGTGAGTGAGCGGTCTTCACGTCCCCTCACCCCCTTCACCTCTCCTCACTCACTTCCCCTCCACCCCCCCGGCGCCGCTACAGTCAGCGGGGGAGCGGAGTGATCACCTCCCCTCACTCACTTCCCCTCCACCCCCCCCCCCCCGGCGCCGCTACACTCAGCGGGGGAGCGGAGTGATCACCTCCCCTCACTCACTTCCCCTCCACCCCCCCGGCGCCGCTACACTCAGCGGGGGAGCGGAGTGATCACCTCCCCTCACTCACTTCCCCTCCACCCCCCCCCCGGCGCCGCTTACACTCAGCGGGGGAGCGGAGTGATCACCTCCCCTCACTCACTTCCCCTCCACCCCCCCCCCCCGGCGCCGCTACACTCAGCGGGGGAGCGGAGTGATCACCTCCCCTCACTCACTTCCCCTCACTCACTTCCTCTCCACCCCCCCCCCCCGGCGCCGCTACACTCAGCGGGGAGCGGAGTGATCACCTCCCCTCACTCACTTCCCCTCACTCACTTCCCCTCCACCCCCCCCCCGTCGCCGCTACAGTCAGCGGGGGAGCGGAGATCACCTCCCCTCACTCACTTCCCCTCCATCCCCCCCCCCCCGGCGCCGTTACAGTCAGCGGGGGAGCGGAGTGATCACCTCCTCTCACTCACTTCCCCTCCACCCCCCGGCGCCGTTACAGTCAGCGGGGGAGCGGCCACAAGACGCTGCCTCCCGCCTCAGATCCACGTGGGAGCTGCGGGACGGGTGAGTGAGCGGCCTTCACCTCCCCTCACCCACCCCTCACTACACTTCCCCTCCCTTCCACATCCCCTCCACCCCACATCCCCTCCACCCCCCCTCCACCTCCCCTCACCCACCCCTCCACCTCCCCCTCACTACACATCCCCTCCCTTCCACCTCCCCTCCCCTTCACCCCCCCCCTTAACCTTCCCTCCACCCCCCCCCTTAACCTTCCCTCCATCCCCCCCTTAACCTCCCCTCCACCCCCCCTTCACCTCCACTCCACCCCCCCCCCCTTCACCTCCCTTCCACCCCCCCCTTCACCTCCCCTCCACCCCACCTTCACCCCCACCTTCACTTCACTCCCCCTTACAACCTCCCACCACCTCCCCACCTTCCCACCACCTCCCCCCTCTTCCCACCACCTCCCCCCCTTTCCACCGCCCCACCCTTCCCACCTTCCCACCACCTCCCCCCCTTCCCACCTTCCCACCACCTCCCCCCTCTTCCCACCACCTCCCCCCCCTTTCCACCGCCCCCCCCCCTTCCCACCTTCCCACCACCTCCCCCCCTTCCCACCTTCCCACCACCTCCCCCCCTTTCCACCTCCCCCCTCCTCCCCCCTTCCCACCTCCCCCCTCCTCCCCCCTTCCCACCACCTCCCCCCCCTTCCCACCACCTCCCCCTTCCCCTCCTCCATCTCCCCCCTTCCCCTCCTCCATCTCCCCCCTTCCCCTCCTCCACCTCCCCCCTCCTCCACCTCCCCCCTTCCCTTCCTTCACCTCCCCCCTTCCCCTCCTCCCTCCTCCACCTCCCCCCTTCCCCTCCTCCACCTCCCCCTTTCCCCTCCTCCACCTCCCCCCTTCCCCTCCTCACCTCCCACCTTATCCTCCTCACCTCCCCACATCCCCTCCTCCACCTCCCCCCTCTCCCCTCTTCCCCCCCCTCCACCCCCTTCCCCCCCCTCCACCCCCTTCCCCCCCCTCCACCCCCTTCCCCCCCCTCCACCCCCTTCCCCCCTCCACCCCTCTTTCCCCCCTTTCCCTCCTCCCCCACCTTTCCCCCCTTTTCCCCTCCCCCACCTTTACCCCCTTTCCCCCTTCACCCCTCCCCCCTTCACACCTCCCCCCCTTCACCCTTTCCCCCACCTCCCCCCTTCACCCTTTCCCCCTCCCCCTTCTCCTCCCCCCTTCCCCTCCTCCCCCACCTCCCTCTTCCCCCTTCCTCTCCTCCACCTCCCCCTTCCTCCCTTCACCTCCTGTCACCACACCCCCCCCTTCGCCTCCTGTCACCCCCCCCCCTCCCTTCACCTCCTGTCACCCCCCCCCTCCCTTCACCTCCTGGCAACCCCCTCCACCTCCCGTCACCCCCCTTCACCTCTCCCCCTTCACCCCCCCTTCACCTCCCCTCCGCCCCCCCTTCACCTCCCCTCACCATCCCCCACCACCCCCCCCTCACCACCCATCCTCACCTCCCCTCCGACCTCCCCTCCGCCCCCCTTCACCTCCCCTCACCACCCCTCAGACCTCACCTCCCCTCCTTCAACGCCTTTCGTCCGCCCTCCCGCCTCTGCCTTTCGCCCACCCGCACTTCTGCCTTTCACCCGCCCACCGCTCACATCCCCGCGCCACACAGCCGCCGCACGCACTAAACAGACCTGCCACACTCGACACACACCTGCCGCCTCTCACCCACCCCACACACTCGACACACACCTGCCGCCTCCTGCCCCTACGCAACAATATCACTGACCAGCTGTCACCCGCACTCGCCACACACCCGCCGCCTCACACCCTAGCAGGACCCCGACCCACAGCCAGCACTCACTACCCACGCGCCACCCGTACTGAACACCCACCCGCCGCCTCACACACGCTCACACCCTAGCAGGACACACGCCTCACATTTTCACATCACCTATGTCACCAAAATATACATTGTACTGTGGTGTGTTTACAATAATCCATTTTTATACAACATCGTATTACATTTTCTTCCATCTTTCTTTTCAACATTATTATCCAACCTTTCCAACAAATACTCACCTATTGTTCCACGGTTTATAAATAATACGACCTATTACGTATTTACATCCCGGGCAACGCCGGGTCTCTCAGCTAGTATATATATATAGTTAAGTTATGGTGAGTAAAAAAAGTGACAAAAACCCTCCACAGGAAAGCAAATATGCAAATATAGCTGTATGCTCATCTGCATGTCTTAGGCAGGTCTGCAACCCCGCCTTTCCCCATTATCACCCAGCATACAGCATTGCTTTCTTGTGGAGGGTTTTTGTCACTTTTTTTACTCACCATAACTTAACTCAGTATTATGGTTTAGCCTATCCCATAGCCTCTCTTGCTTTCCCAGTAAAATCAACCCCACACTGATGAGACCCATCAAGGTCGAAACAGCTGTCTGTGGGTGGTTTTCTGGGTATGCACCTTAACCCTGGCTGTGCTAAAAGCTGTGACCATGCAGCAAGCTTAAGCCTATAGGGAACCATGTTAAAAATGGTTATTGAGGCAAAAAGTGACACTGTGTGCTCATTTGCATGTCATTTCCCAGAATCCCTTGCTGCAGTGGAAGTGCTGTATGCTGGGTGATAATGGGGAAAGGCGGGGTTGCAGACCTGCCTAAGACATGCAGATGAGCATACAGCTATATTTGCATATATATATATATATATATATATATATATATATATATATATATATATAATGAAAATATTACTGTATGCTCATTTGCATGTCTTAGACAGGTCTGCATCCCCGCCTTTCACCATTATCACTCAGCACTTCCACTGCAGCAAGGGATTCTGGGAAATGACATGCAAATGAGCACACAGTGCCACCTTTTGCTTCAAAACCATTAACATTTTTCCCTATAGGCTTAAGCTTGCTGCATAGTCACAGCTTTGAGCACAGCCAGGGTTAATATATCTATATATATCTATATATATATATATATATATATCCCTAATTAGAGAGAAAGCTGTGAAGCAGAAATAGGCCATCAGACAGTTCACCTGTCCCCCCCTGGGGCTGATGTCTGCTTCAGAGCATCCCCTCCTAATGCACACACATTAAGGACAGGCAGACATCTGCATTAGGATTTATATTGATATCTCCGTTCCCAGATACACATCATTTCGCAGACATCTGGCAGCGCAGAATTACAGGAGGACAGAAGAATAAAAATACCTCTCTGTCGAATGTTGAGGTAAAATAAATATATATTAAAAAAAAAAAAAAATTCACGCATGAGATAAAGAAAAAAACAAGATTGTGACAGGGGCGATAGATCAGCGGTAATGGCATGGCAACAATTTTTATTTGTTTGTATATGATTAACCTGATGCCTCGGGCGAGGAGACACGACAGGGAGATAGAGGGGAGAGAGGCGTTTGGATCACCATTTCTTTAGGGCTCAGAGGAGAAATGAGTTTGCTAATTAAATGCCACATCTTGACCCCTAATTCAATGCAGTCGGGACTGCAGGCCCGTCCGTGTGATGGAGAAGGGAGAGACTGTAATAGCTTTGGCGAGGCTGTCAGCTATTAAAGTGCCTTGACATAGAAAGGAACAGAGAGGTGTCTGCTTGCTTCAAATATACAGGGGCTGTGAGAAGGCAGAGGGGGTCAAAGAAGGGGGACTATTTTTAAGAGTACCATATACACACTGTGTGTGTGTGTGTGTGTGTGTTTGTATATATATATATATATATTTATATATATATATATATATATAAAAAATGTGTTTGTATATACATACATACATATACACACACTCACACACACACATATACATACACACTTCAAATCTCACTGCCTCAAAATGGTGGGAAGGTGGCAACGACTGTTCAGGAAGATATATAGTGGCACTTGTCCTGGTTGGCTTAACCACACTATAAAAGCTTGAACAATGTGGGAAGGGTACTTGCCAACATGCAAAGGAGGCCGGCTTCACATGTAAGGGCTCAATCCCACAATATGGAACACAAAGCAATGGGCCTCAATTTCCGGAGGCTGGATTGCGTCTGGGCTTGAAAGCGTTCCGGAGACGGCATGAAGGCAGAGGGTGCTAGGAATCCCAGAAGGGATAAACAAAAGCTGTTACTCAAACCTAAACCTGGTTAACTACAACTGCCGGACTCTCTCCAGTGAAGCAGCACTGCAAGAACAGGAAGACGAACTTGAAAAGATGAAATGGGATATTGTTGGCCTTAGTGAAGTTAGAAGAAAAGATGTCTGCTTTTGAGATCAATGAGGCTGTCACCTGTTCTATTTTAGAGGTACAGATAATGGAAGAATCAATGGAGCAGGGTTCATCATTAACAAGAGACAGGGAAACAACATAGTGGAGTATGAATCATCAGAAAGAGCAGCCAGAATCCTAATTTAGCCGACAAAGAGATTGACTCCTGACGAAGCTACACACCCAGTGAAACGCATAGTCGTTTGCGTGATCCTCCCAGAGGACTCGTGACCGCCCCCATTGAAGCAACGCTTGCAGCAAAGACCCTCCTCCTATCGGTGCAACCACCCGGGTCCCGGTGCACGCCCCAGCCAGAAGTGACGCGCCGCGATCGAGAGGTCTGAGACGGAGGCAGCGGGGAGTAAACGAGCTGGTGATACATCACATTGTGTGTGTCTTATTTCATATGACACTGTGTAAGTGTTGAATTTTTATTGTTCTTATAAAATTGTTATATTTTAATTGGATTACGCTATGGTTGTCTATTTCTCTCTACCCCTATACTTTTGACATCGCCGAGTACCATTACTCCATACCAGATTGCCCCTAATGGGGATTTGCATCTATCAACCAGAGTCAAGCAATTTGCCACTGATCTCTGAGATGCCTGTCTTTGACTGGAACCATGCAAGTCTTCACCTGAAAGAATTTCTCCAAACATATTCTGATCCTTAAAAAACTTTATTTGCACTATGCTGTGTTTTTATTTGTTTCCGGTTATATATTGACACCTGCGCTCCCCTATCATCCGAGAACACAAAGAGATAAAGGTATATGCTCCAACATCAAGTCACGCAGACAATGAAGTGGAAGACTTCTACCATGAAATCAAGCAACTTAACAACAAAGGAAATGAAAAACACACAAAACCCCAGCAAGCTCTTTTTGGGAGGTTAGTGGCTCCTCCTTCCCAGGTTTTAAGCCCGCCCCTCCCCAAGTTAGTAGGTCCTTTCATTATACTGGATATAGATCCAATGTGGTATTCTCCCTCGTAATAGAGGTAGAATTTTAATCCTAATAGAGGTATATTAGTATTTTATCTGGTAGTGTTAGGCCTTGCAAACAGGGTCTGCCTTGTCGTGGCTCGCAAGCTTACAACGCTTTGGCCAAAGGGTTAAACTAAATGACTTTTTTTTCAAGAGAATATATAAAGTATTTTACTGTGTATTTTTGTCATGTTGGATGTAGCATTGGGCTTCTCTGTCGTCTGTTGGATATCAAAGGAAATTGTCACCTTAAGATCGTAAACCAAAAAGTGCACGTGGCGCAAAATGACCAAACATAAACAGTTATATGTGCAAATAAATCCAGTGATATGTAGCACTGAAAAACACATAATACTGTCACTCCATATGTAGAAATCCTCAGGTAGGTGGACTCCTTGTTGACCTCATGTGGAGACAAGAACACAAATGCAGAGGGTATAGTGTATTAACATTTACTCATGATGACAAACAACACAGAGGGGAAGGGAAACAAACGCACACACTCTCCACTGGTATATAAGCAAGAAGTGACTTTGGGCGCACTTCAACCCTCCTCCCGAAATAACTGCTCCCGAACTGGTTACTCAGCTGCTCGGCATGTAGAGACAATAAACAGGCTGTAATCTCCTGCGTCAGTGTCTCTCGCCAACGATCGGAGTGCTCCGTTTAGCGCGTCACTGTCGTCTCAGCAGGTTCCTCCAATCCGGATACCACAGAGGGTGATACGGTGGCCTTTTGATCCTTTGATCTTGTCTCCACATGAGGTCAACCAGGAGTCCATACACCTGAGAAATTCTACATACGGAGTGACAGTATTATGTGTTTTTCAGTGCTACATATCACTGGGTTTATTTGCACATATAACTGTTTATGTTTGGTCACTTTGCGCCCCGGGCACTTTTTGGTTTAGGTTAAGTTGCGGTTTGGGGAAACCGCTGGTGTTCAGGCAGCAGCTTGATTTTATCCCAATATTTGTTGCGCTTAATTAAGTTTTTGTTTCACCTTAAGATCGTGATGGAAGATTTCGCTGCGGAGATGGGGCCCATCAGAAAGGAGAAGCATCAGTTGGTAAGTTTGGTTACGGTGACAGGAATGAACGGGGGGACGGATTGGTAGACTTTGCAGAATGTGAGAACTTCTACATCATGAATTCATTCTTCAAGAAGAATCAAATAGAAAATGGGCATGGAGTGGATCCAATGGAGTCAAGAATGAAATTGACAATATCCTAGCTAGCACGTGATTGAAGACTCTCCAGTCCTTAACAGTTATAACACAAGGCGTGATAACAGCTTGGCTCGCTGCAGATTACATCTGAACGCATAGTTAGAAGGA
>NC_134494.1:17227705-17360205 GCF_040206685.1 Ascaphus truei | reverse complement strand
TGCAAGAGTCGGGATTGGTGCAAAGCGAGAAATTAGGGCTGAGATGTAAGGAGAGGCACACAAAGCAGAGTTACTCAAATACACAAACATACACTGATACACACAGAGGAGACGGACTCAGATAGACACACTCTCATGAAAAACAGGACAATTACACCTGGGATGAGTACAGACTGAACTGCAGAGTTGAACAAAACTGAATTTATTAAAAAAAAGTTTCCAAAAACTTCCAGTACATAGAACACACACAAACTCACCCAAAAGGGGAACGATCTAAAGCCTTAGGTGCGGGACCTCCGTCTGAAAGATTACCCCGATATGTGTTCCCAACTTGCGCTGTGTCCTCGGTAGTATGAGTAGCACTACCTTGTCTTCCACTAGCTAGCAGTTTTAAATTCCCAGCCGTTGCTTCAATTGAAACAGCTCCGGCCAACACTGCACACACAGACGACAACTCCACTGAAAGCTCCAGACCCTTGCACTGGGTCTCCTCGGTTCCCTTCTTCTGACTCCCTGTCCGCTCTATCAGCACAAAGCCTTAACAAAGGCTATCGGGTCCAGAATGACTCTCTTGAGGCTGGGGACAAGTAGTATTTATATCCCTGTCCCAATCAGGGAGATGTCAGCTAGTCTGGGTAAGAACAATAGTCCTGGTCTCTGCACACAGCCCCGACCCGGTTGATATGATTACTATAGTTGAAGCTGGGCCAGGGAGCCCAAAGATGGTAATTCCTATCCTTAACATAGTCCACAGAATGAAGGCAGATGCAGGACAATGCCCACACAATTCCCCTTCAGTCATACAATACAGATAGAGCCCCAGGGCTTACAGCTTTCTTACAGAACACGTCCCCTCATGCAGGTGATCGACCTCTCCATGGCTCCTCAACAAATCGGCCTAATCCCATTACAGTGACCAGGCATACCATACCAAAGTGCGATAGGAGAAAACTAGGGCGCTCCAATGTAAACAGAAGAAAAGCCAGAAATAAAATACAATACAAAACTGGCCCGATGGTAACGGCAGCTCAACCCACGGAGGCTCATCCCGCGATCCTCAAATGGTGCAGAGGTGGAAAGGAGGGGAGCGCAATAAAAGGAGAAATACAACAATTAATAGCCACATGGAAGCCAGTTCCATGCCAAGGAACGTAAGGGAGGGGGGGAGATGAAGGAGATGGGAGTCAGTGTAAATCACACAATGTGTAACACCATCTATCCCCTAGCACCTTGTCAAAGGATTCTAATGTCCTAGTAATGGGTAAAAATATATAAATATAAATAATGTTTAAAGGACTCACACGGCCCTATGTGAGTCTGCTCCCCAAATGGTATCTTGTACTGGGTCACTTGGATCTCGTCCTGCTGGATGAGTAGACCCTCAAGCTGGTGGTGGAAAAATAAGTGTGAATAGCGCTAGTGTAAACAATATACAATATTAATTGAACTGTGATACAGAGTTGTTAAGGTAGTCCTTGAGCAGCCTGAGAGGTTGATCTGGTATCTCCCAACCAGATATAAAGTCTGTGTGGATGAAACCTCCTATGGCGCTGAGGGAAGAATGGACGTTGATTCTCTTGCTGCAGATCTTTTCTTGAGCTGAAAAAAACCTCAGAAAAGGAAGACAAAAAAAGGCAAAAAACACTGCAATAGTGTATTACCCAGGGATATACTAGTGTGTACAAATCAAGAGCATTTATTAAAACATGACAATTAGGACATTTATGACATTTAAACAATTAATAGATTAATCAGATAAGATCTAAAATTTCCAAGCGCTTGTGCTAAGGAAGATGTGCTGCTCCGCCGTGTAAAATTGAAATCCTACTCACCGGACATGAGTAGGACATGTGCAAGGGTTTAGGGTCTTTTCCTCCAGAAGACACCGCTCGCTGTGGGGTGCGTCCGTCTATTAATGCGGGGGACCGGCTTCAATGCTCGTGGGCTCGTTGATCACTTGCTGCCCGAGTTCGCCCGATCGTCTCCTCCGATGACGTCACCGCCTGGATTCCAAAGCTACGGTGTCCCTGAGGTTTTTGGCAACTCAGGGACACCGTAGCTTTGGAATCCAGGCGGTGACGTCATCGTAGGAGACGATCGGGCGAACTCGGGCAGCAAGTGATCAACGAGCCCACGAGCATTGAAGCCGGTCCCCCCGCATTAATAGACGGACGCACCCCACAGCGAGCGGTGTCTTCTGGAGGAAAAGACCCTAAACCATTGCACATGTCCTACTCATGTCCGGTGAGTAGGATTTCAATTTTACCACGGCGGAGCAGCACATCTTCCTTAGCACAAGCGCTTGGAAGTTTTATATCTTATCTGATTAATCTATTAATTGTTTAAATGTCATATATGTCCTAATTGTCATGTTTTAATAAATGCTCTTGATTTGTACACACTAGTATATCCCTGGGTAATACACTATTGCAGTGTTTTTTGCCTTTTTTTGTCTTCCTTTTCTGAGGTTTTTTTCAGCTCAAAGAAAAGATCTGCAGCAAGAGAATCAACGTCCATTCTTCCCTCAGCGCCATAGGAGGTTTCATCCACACAGACCCTCAAGCTGGTTTAGACAGGAGCCCGTACGAATAAGGGGATGTCCAAATATACCAATTAAAATACAACCATTTAATGCACAAAGTAACAAAGCAACAATGAACTCACATAAAGGAAAAAACGCTGGTTCGTCTGTCAGCCCCTGGCTGCGTCTGCTTCACTCTAGTACTCCGCTGTGCACCGCGTCCGGTGTGCAGGGCTGGAGGGTAGATCGAGCAGAGCTGCTACGGTGGCCAGCAGGTAACAAGAAAGAGTGCACGTTACCCGAACGACCCGTTTCGTATCTCGCGATACTCCGAATCTGACGACTGGTAGCTAGACTTTCTTCCAGTTTTAAACATCACACAATATAACGTACAAAATATAAAATCCTTATCATGAGGTGCTGGGAAACCCGTCTCAGCAGTCTAGGTAATCTCTCTGGATACTTGCAGAAGGGGCAGCTCTATTTCATCACCAAAGTATGGAACACAGGTTCCTCCAACCAGCATCTTTCCTGGTTGGAGAAAGTCTCTTCTGACAGCAATCGTACTGTCTTTTAAACCTCCTTGCAAGCAGGAGTTCAGCTGAATTAGGTTCACCTGCAGATTGCCTCTCCCGAGGAGTTAGCGAAACTCCTGCATCTAATTCTCTTGTTTTTATCTTGAGGCACTGTGCGGTGAAAATGGAACGTTTTAAGGACCCGCTTTGTAGCTTCTCCTTTCCAATCTTTGGGCATTCTAACTCTGAACCTTCATGGTTCTCCATAGTGCAAAGTCTTTTCTCAAGGCGGTCTTCACTCCTACAAGTAATTTTAGTTTTTCCCTTTGGGACAATTACTGTACCTGGTACTCGGGAGATGAAGTACAGAGGTGTGCTACCTCTTTGTCAGTTCGTGGTGACGACATGTTACGTTTTAATCGCTCGCGGAGCACTTCTTGCTCAAGTTTCATCTTTCCAACTCCTTTTTTACTCGCTTGGCAACGAGTTTTCACGCGTTGTATGATCTGCTCTTCGCAGTCACTAGTATGACCAACTGTGTATGGCTCAGCATCATTGAGCTCCAGCACTATAAGTATGGTTCTTCTTCCCTTCATTCCATGGAACGCAGATTGTAGCACTGAGACCGAATTACAGATGCGATTACAGGAACGCACAGCTTGCTTGGCTATGACGTAGGATCTATATCCAGACTGGATCACACAAGCAGCACTCTTCGTAACCCTATAGCGTCTTTGTTGCTGATACATTGTAACATTTGCTGGAGTGTAATGACACGTCGCTTCAAATGTCCATACTTCTTCCTTTTGTCGTTGCAGTCTCCAAACTGACTGAAGAATGCATGCTGCTTGATTGCGGCGATAAAGCCGACGAGCTTTCCTCCCTCTGTATTCAGCCTGTATGATGACAATTGCAGAGCATTTATGTAGATAGCTTTCTCGCTCTTTTCTTACTTGTACACAAGCTCTGTAGTATTTCTGAAGGGTCACAACGTTTTCCTTCTTTCTCACAGACTGCTCTTATCTGGGAAAGTTCTACTTGAAGACACAGGGATTTGTTCTCTTCATGCTTCAAAGCCGTCTCTGATTTTTTTTCAGTACTAAGAGCAGTGCTGACTTTTCTTGTTCTACTTCATGAAGCTTCTTATTTCTTTGGCTGACCCGGTCAGTCAAATCTTAAACTTCTTCTTTCAGACTTCTGTTTTCTCTTTTTCTCTAAAACACTCAGGACCTTTTCATAGGCAACCGTCAATTTACACACCTCAGTTGAGATTGTGGACCTCCTTCTGAGAGACTTCAAGCTCTGTGCTGAGACTACTGGCCTTCTGGGACACTCCCGTCTCTCTGTGCCTCCTAATACTTCTGTTTCAGGTTACCAATAATTTTATTAGAGTAACCCTGCTTCTTCCCCATAGCAAGAACAGTAGCGTTTGTCGTTTCAAGATCAGTCATGGCGTCGTCAAACTCACTACGCAAGCGACGTTCTCTTATCCCCCAAGTTCCACTCTCAAGGTGAGCTGTGAACAGAGACCTCCACACTTCAACCTTCGCTTCTTGCACTTGACTCAATCATTCATGGATGAGATCACATTCATGTCTGGCAGGTTGCAGCGCATTTTCAGCGCGGCTCAAGGAATCCTCACTCTTGGGCTCCTGACCCACTTCCCTGGTACTGCCAGAACCAGATAGATGCACCTTATGAGTACACGACTTCCGCATTGAACCCTCTGCTGTCTCAAAGGCCTTTAAACTTTTCTACAGCTTACTGTGCAAGCAAACTACCAGCTTTTTTTTTTCTCTTTACTTTGGTAGATTCTGACTCATCAGCAGAACTGGGCATACACTCATTGTTAAAAACTTCTGTATTTATGTTGCCCCCACGACACGTTGCTTGCTGCTGACACTGCCCGGCTCGCAGGACAAAATCTTCCTCTTTATCATCACAACTCCGAAGGGACACTGCTGTGTAATAAGCCTGGTCACACGAAATAGACATATTAAATTAATCTCTCTGTTCCTTCACACTTACCACCGGAGGTGCTATTGCATCAACACTCTTCCCACTTTTCCCTGTGTATGCTGTGAGCACAGCTGGTAGTCATTCACAGTGGGACAGACTTTTTAGAGCCACAGACCTATCAGTGTGTTTGCCTGCATTCTCCACCATATGTGACAAAAGTCCTTTGGGGTAGTGTCACTTTTGTCAGGGACTCGCTATAAACACGGTCTTAACAGGTAATATAGAGGACACATAGCAATATATTAGGGTCCTCAGGCATCTGCCTGATTTATTTGTCCTTCGGAGTGGGACTGCAATATATCAAACAAAATAGATGCTGTCCCATTAAGGCAAAAAACAAAACCATAAAAGTAAAGCATACTCCACTTTAGGGAGGCTAGCTACCCAGCCATGGCCCTAACTGACCAACTGGGTAGCTAGGCAAACTTCCAGTTTTAAACATCACTCAATACTGTGTAACGTACAAAATATAAAGTCCTTAGCTTAAGGTGCTGGGAAACCCGTCCCAGGAGTCTCTAGGTAGTCTTTCGGTTGATGAAACAGAGATGCCCCATCTGCAAGTATCAAAAGTATGGAACACAGGTTCCTCCAACCAGCATCTTTCCTGGTTGGGAAAAGTCTCTCTCATGACAGCTTGCTGACTGTCTTGTAAACCCTCTTGCAATCAGGAGTTCAGTTTGAATTAGGTGCACCTGCAGATTGCCTCTCCAGAGGAATTAACCTCTCGCACACCTGAAAGGCTGCCAAATGCAACCCCCTGCTCCATGACTGTCACAATACACAGATACACAGAGCAGACGGTCTCAGATACACATGCACATACACTAATACACACAGAGCAGACTTACTCAGATACATACACTGATAAACAGAGAGCAGACTGACTCACAAATACACACATGCACGGATACACACAAAGCAGGCTGATTCCGACACACACATACACTGATACGCAGAGAGCAGAGTAACTCAGATACATACAGCAGACGAACTCAGATATACACACATACACTAATACACACTGTGCAGACAAACTCTGACACACACACACACACACACACACACACACACACACACACACACACACACACACACACACTGATACACACAGAGAGATCACTGGGATAGGCTGCGCTTATACTGCCTGCTCCAGCGAAGCGACCGGTGACGTCACCCATCGCGAAAGTTGTATTTCAGATTCTGGAGACGTCTCTGGCTGCAAGGCCAGTGACGTCAGCAAGGGGGAAGGTAGACGGGCGGAGAAGCTCTCTGATTGGCTTATAGCCAGTCACATGTGGGACCGCCTCTCCAAAAATCACTGACTCCTTGGGATAGGAGGGTGGGCGAGCTCCCTGGGATAGGAAGGGGGGAGAGATGGCTGGGGGAGAGATGGCTGGGAAAGGAAGGGGGAGCAGAGCTGGCTGGGATAGGGGGAGAGCTGGCTGGGATAGGGGGGGGAGCTGGCTGGGATAGGGGGGGGGAGCTGGCTGGGATAGGGGGGGGGGAGCTGGCTGGGATAGGGGGGGGGAGCTGGCTGGGATAGGGGGGGGGGAGCTGGCTGGGATAGGGGGGGGGAGCTGGCTGGGATAGGGGGGGGGAGCTGGCTGGGATGGGGGGGAGCTGGCTGGGATAGGGGGGAGGGGTGAGCTTGCTGCGATAGGAAGGGATCATTGGAATATGACGGTGGAGAGATCATTGGGACAGGACGGGGGAGAGATAGTTGGGATGGGGGGGGAGAGCTGGCTGGAATAGGGAGGGGGAGAGCATGCTGGTGTGGGGGGGGGAGAGATGGCTAGGATAGGGGGGAGAAAAGCTGGATGGGGTAGGGGGGAAGAGCTGGATGGGGCATGGGGGAAGAGCTGGCTGGGGTATTGGGGAAGAGCTGGCTGGGGTAGGGGGAAGAGCTGGCTGGGGTAGGGGGGAGAGCTGGCTGGGGTAGGGGGAGAGCTGGCTGGGGTAGGGGGAGAAGGGCTGGCTGGGGTAGGGGGAGAAGGGCTAGCTGGGGTAGAGGGGGGAGAGCTGTTGTAGGGGGGAGAGCTGACTGGGATGGGAGGGATAGCTGGCTCAGGTAGGGGGGAGAAGAGCTTATGAGATGGGGGGAAGAGCTAGCTTGGATAGGAACACATGATAAACACACACACACACACACACACACACACACACACACACACACACTGGGTAGGGACAGCTGGGTTTACAATCTAAGGGTTCAGTGACTGTGCATCCAGTATGACTCGTCATCTCCACACACTGCAGTGTGACAGATGTCACTGGCTTTCTGGGACTCAGTCAGCGGCAGACACGCAGCAGACCTTGAGAACTCCTTATGTGACAGGGAGGAAAGGTTTGACATGCTGGTGTTGTGGCTGCCTCTCCTATACCTGTCCAGTGTATAACACTGAAACTCACTTGTAAGCCAAGGTAATGTAAATATGTATGGAACAGTATAACAATTTGTAAGTCTTTAAATGTATTCATATAATTACATTATAATATCCTAGCGGATCTATTTTTTTTATGATCTGGCCCCTTTGGAAAACTTGTTGAATAGACAGCTGTAACTGTGCATGCAATGTCTTGTATATAATGTATACCCTGTTCACTTATGTAACTATGTATTCGTAACCATGTATTATTTGCCATCATAACTATGCCCAGGACATACTTCCTGGTAAAACATTTTATAAATAAATAAATAAAGGTTGGCTGCAATGCTGTGTATATACAGAGTTAGGCAGGGTAGTGTATAGAGGGGAGAGACAGACGGGGTTTGAGAGACAGAGGGGATTGAGAGATAGAGGGGGGGATTGAGAGATAGGGTGGGGTGGATTGAGAGATAGAGGGGGGATTGAGAGATAGAGGGGGGGATTGAGAGATAGAGGGGGGTGGATTGAGAGATAGAGGGGGGTGGATTGAGAGATAGAGGGGGGGTGGATTGAGAGATAGAGGGGGGTGGATTGAGAGATAGAGGGAGGTGGATTGAGAGATAGAGGGGGGTGGATTGAGAGATGGAGGGGTGGATTGAGAGATAGAGGGGGGTGGATTGAGAGATAGAGGGGGTGGATTGAGAGATAGAGGGGGTGGATTGAGAGATAGAGGGGGGTGGATTGAGAGATAGAGGGGGGTGGATTGAGAGATAGAGGTTGTGGATTGAATGATAGAGGGGGGGATTGAGAGATAGAGGGGGGGATTGAGAGATAGAGGGGGGGGATTGAGAGATAGAGGGGGGGATTGAAACGAGGTGTTATCCCCAGCGTCCGTGGTTCCACCCAGTGCCCCAGATATATTTTGTGTCGTTTTTTGATGCCAAAAAACTACAAACATGGCCGCCGGACTACAAACATGGCCATGGGGTTCCCCAACAGAAAGAAGATGTAGCTTTTCTATTGGCTGCCAGGAAGACCCCTGACCCCTGCCACCATTGTGTGGCCGGAGCGCAGGAACCTGGGGGGGGGGGGGTCACTGTTCCCCACTATTCAGGCCAGAGTAGAATGCTGCGGTAATTCGTTTCATATATTTCCAGCAGCAGATGCGATGCTATTACATGTACAGTAATAAGATATATGGAGTGCTGCTCACCCTCTAGTGAATTTGAAAGGGAATTGCGGAACAGAATAATTACACCCCGCAGTTATCATCTAAACGCCACACATGTTACTTGCAGTGGGATTTGTCAAGTTCCAGGTGCAAAATGTCAAGAAACGCATCATTTTTGCTCGAGACGGTGGAAGTGGAAGTAGTTGCCATCAAAGTAAAGGGATTATTATCTTTTTTATCTTCCTAAGGAGGCATCACACGTAGCATTATGCAAAAGAAAAAGCAAATCGCGTTGAAGCTCTCTTAACAATGCCCAAACATCCTGTTGGTTTTTTTTTCTTCTGTCTTTTCAATCATCATTAGAAATGCTAAAATACGCATTTATCACTCAAGATTCATCTCATTGAACTTCTTCGGGGGAAAATGGCAGAAATCTTAATTTCAGTGAAATGTCTAGGATTCTGAAGGCTGATGTGAGAGGGGAGGGTGAGAAGAGGATTTGTTGGGGTACTTTTTTTATTGAGGATGTCACGCACTGTAACATCATAAAGATAATTGGCAAAGATCCCATTAAAAAGCACAAGGGACTCTGCTAAATGACGACATCGACAACAATGAAAATTAACCGGCTCAACACTTCTAACGATATATGTGGATATAGCCCTTATTCTATACAGTATGTATATATATTCAAATGAGTAAAGCCGAAATCATCAACTCCTGAAGAAGAATTTTTTTTTAGCTTGCCCGAGATACTTACTTGCCCGAGTAACAAGGCCAAGCTGGTTACATCCTGGTTAAATGTTCTGCAGCACGCCGGCGAACAGGAAGCCATGAAGGATGACGTGGCTGCTTGCTATTGGCTGCTGTGCCGTGGGAGATTTAAGCCGTATTAAGCCGGCATGGGCTACGGAGGTAAGTATCTCGGGAACCTGGGGATCCCCGGAGCTGAAATTAACAGGGTTAAGCCCCTGAGACTCCCTGCACTATACCTACCTAAAACACAAAGGGGGGGGGGGAAGCTCAGAAGGCAGAAACACCTTTAAAGCAGCCATCCCCCTTATTAGTTGTAAAAGGTCATGTGGGGCAATAACAGTATAGGGAGCACTAGGAGGTATTATAGGGAGTAAGAGGGAATTACCCCATTAAACATGTCACTGCAAATTTCTGAAAGAAGACACAACTACTACTGCCACATCTCAGGCTCCCCCTGGATTACAAAGCATTGCTGCTCGGATACATGGAGAGCTGGAGGACTCAAATTTATAGTCTACACAGATTGGCTGGGATGATCATGTTGGCGGCTCATAAGTTAAAATTGGTAAATAAACTGGCTAAAGCCGTTCCCACCAAATATTGAAATCAATTAGAATCTTTCTTTTTCACATTATAATAACTGGGAAAAAAATTGATGCAGTTTCTGATATCTCTCATAGAGATGGGCAATGAACACCTTAATGGACACTATATCCACCTCCTACTCCTCATCTCCTCCAATACCTGGGAACTCTCTCCTCCTACCTCTCTCCCTGCTGCTTTTCCTGTTTGGTGTTTCCTCACTCCTTTGTAAACTTTTCTGTTCCCTCCAACTTCCCCACTCTCATTCCATCCACATAACTTCCTCTCTCCTGCTCTCCACCTATGCTTGTGCCCAGACACTGCACCACTATTTACACACCTCATTCCTAACAACCTCTACACCCACAATAAAAAGTACCCCAACATATCCTCTTCTCCCCTCCCCTCTCTCTCTAATACTCCTTTCTCTAATACCTGCTGCTGTGGATATCTCTACTAATCCTGGGCCCAGCCATATACACACCTGCTCTCACCCATGCCTCTTTCTCTGCTAATGGTGGTAACCCATCTAATTTAATACCGACCACCCTTAAAACTCACCTCTCAAAAGAAGCCTCCCAACATGTATGTGGTGGAGAAAACTCCGAAACTGGTGCTGCAAAAATGACAAGCAGTTTCACTGCAATAATGGAAGTAAGTATATCAGCCCTGGACATGGAACAGAATCCACTTGGTAATAAGCGGATGAAAGGGGTTCACAGTGTGCGAAATGGTATCAATACCTCAGGAGGGGGGCCAATGTGTGTTAGGGAGCAAGGATCCAAGCAGAGAACCCAGTCAGTGTACAAAGCTCTGCCACTACCCTCACTACTCCTGGCGTCCTACGCACAACTAGTAAGCCCCTTAAGGGCGCGGTACTCACGGACTTGACATGTCGATGTCGCCCATCAGATACCGTTGATTCCAAGACTCGATCCGGGTGCAGTGTCGGCGTGCTCCAGCCTCAGGAAGTCAGACAGAAAAAAGGTAGGTATGGCGGTTCACAGCCGTCCGTAGGGTAAGGATGAAGCGCAAACAATAAATAAAAGAAAAACCTTTAATGTGCACTAGACATTACAGGATGCCACAAGAACACTCTGACGCGTTTCGTCCTGTGATTAGGACTGTGATTAGGTCCTGTGATTAGGCCATACCTACCTTTTTTCTGAAGCCTCCCAACAGCCTGAACTCGTGGCTATTGTCCCACACCCACAGTCACTCCTACCAACCATTGTGGCCAAGCGCTGGCAACTACTGCAATTAGGCAGGGATTTCCTTTCCTATTGTTTAACTTTGCTGCGTTTATTCTATTATTATAATTTCTAGTACTGTATTTTCTGTGTAAAGCACTGAATGCAGTGCCGGTGCTATATAAATAACTATATACATACATCCCCCTATGTGACAGGCTGTGCGGCCTCTCCCTCACCCAGGAAACACTGGGGAAGGAGATTTTAATGGCAGTGGAGACAGCAAGGAGTGGAGGAGACAGGTGAGATGAGTAGGAGACGAGGGACTGCAGTGTGCACAGAAAGGAGCAGACACAGAAAGGCAGGAGTGCAAAGAGAGGAGGAGAGAGTGCAAAGAGAAGCAGGGCATGATGGAGGAAAGAATAATGTGGGGGAGGGGACAAGAGACAGCAAGGCATTACAGGGAGGGGTGAAAACAAAGTCATGTTTAGTAACCTTACAGATCTCCTAGATCGGCGTATGCCGGGGACAGCTAGTAAAACGGTAACTCTCCTGGCCTGGCTCTAAAGGAGTTGACATCGAGTTGGATATTTAGATGGCAGTGCTCAGTCTCTCATACCTATTAAGGGTGCTGGGTCAGTGCAGGTTGGGTGTGGATAGACAGAATAATGATGGATGCCAGGAACTTTCATAGTACAAAGAGCTTTTTTCACAGCCGCTGATAATCCTCCATATACAAAACGTACTTTACTTCAGACCTTAACTTGCAAATAATACGGTTACCCTGTCCTTCTTCCCGTGGTAGCTCTCACTCCTACACTAGGGAGGTATTGAGTCTTCATCCATTTGATAGGTCTCACTCATTGGCTGGGGAGGTGCTTATACTTGTGTACCATCTCACAGGGGCACTGTGGTGGGAGTACACTACTTCTCAGGGATCAGTATCCCGTCACCCTGTGTACTGCCTACCGCGTCCATGTATATTGGCCCGGGAGGTTACGAAGGACCTGTCGGTGGGGCCGATCCGATTATGTTGCGGAGCTACTACTAAGAACTCCTGCTAAGCACATGCTCACTCCATTTCCCGAATGAGAACAATCTTGAGCCATTACCATAGGTGCTAGCTGAATGGGGCACATTCCCTAGCTAAAAACAATAAAGATGACAAGACATCCATCGTACATATAACTGTACTCTCAAACATATTTAAGTGACTCACAATGAGGCCCTCTCCAACTGGCACTCCAGAGGAACCCAGTTCTAGAGAATTCAGGGGAGCTATGCATACAATCCCATATCCTTATGATGACATCACTAGTCACGAGACATACTGGGGATTGGCTATCCTTTCTGCAAGTAATCCTGCATCACATGATGGGGAGGGGAGTAAGCAGAGTGATCCCACACAGTTAAGCCATAAATGCTGTTAACCCCTTATACTACTTAGTATTCCCAAACGAGTTGGCTACACAACCCATAATATACTCAACTTTCTTTTCTCTCTTTTTAAGCAATGTAAGATCTGCGGGAGAAGTTTGATATAAGTTTGATAATCACGTGTTAACCAATAAAGTCTTATTAGTATAAACATAAATTGCAACCTTCTCCCTAGCTGGCATTCCCATTGTCCACCAGTCCCAACTCCAATCCAGCCAAAACGCTTCCAGACACCTCTACCTTAACTTCTGCTGGGCCACTATGCAAATCCCTATACTGGCTTCCCATATCTTTAAGAATCAAATTTAAGGCAGATAAAAAAACACCACTTGTGAACACAGAGCCTTCTTTTCACCATTATCTCTTAGTATACAATGAATCCATTGCAGCCAGGTATTCTGGGAAATGGCATGAAATGTGCACACAGAATCAAATGTAAAATCCTAGTTCTGACTTACAACTCCAAACAACGCAGCCTCTTTACATCTCAGCCCTCATCCCCAAATATATCCTTAAACGTCCCCTACGTTCTGTCCATGACATCCGCCTTTTCTCATACCTTATCAACTCCTCTCACTCCCGCCTACAAGACGTCTCCCGTGCTGCCCCCTCTCTATGGAATTCCCTACCACGCAACATCACACTCCCCCAGCTTTCATAAATGTAAAATCTCCCTGAAAACTCACCTTTTCTAGGCTCCAACCCCTCCCCTCCAACCATAAGCCTCAAGAATAGAAAGGCCAGATTAGACTTTGCCAAACAATATCTAAAAAAGCCAGCCCAGTTCTGGAACAGCATTCTTTGGACAGATGAAACTAAGATCAACCTGTACCAGAATGATTGGAAGAAAAAAGTATGGAGAAGGCTTGGAACGGCTCATGATCCGAAGCATACCATATCATCTGTAAAACACGGTGGAGGCAGTGTTATGGCATGGGCATGCATGGCTTACAATGGCACTGGGTCACTAGTGTTTATTGATAATGTGACAGAAGACAGAAGCAGCCGGATGAATTCTAAAGTGTATAAGGATATATTGTCTGCTCAGATGTAGCCAAATTTAGCGAAGTTGATTGGACGGCGCTTCACTTTACAGATGGACAATGACCCAAAACATACTGCGAAAGCAACCCAGGAGTTTTTAAGGCAAAGAAGTGGAATATTCTGCAATGGCCGAGTCAATCACCTGATCTCAACCCGATTGAGCATGCATTTCACTTGCTGAAGACAAAACTTAAGGCAGAAAGACCCACGAACAATCAACAACTGAAGACAGCTGCAGTAAAGGCCTGGCAAAGCATCACAAAGGAGGAAGCTCAACGTTTGGTGATGTCCATGCGTTCCAGACTTCAAGCAGTCACTGCCTGCAAAGGATTCTCGACAAAGTATTAAAAATGAACATTTTATTTATGATTGTGTTAATTTGTCCAATTACATTTGAGCCCCTGAAATAAGGGGACTGTGTATGAAAATGGTTGCAATTCCTAAATGTTTCATACAATATTTTTGTTCAACCCCTTGAATTAAAGCTGAAAGTCTGCACTTCTATTGCATCTCGGTTGTTTCATTTCAAATCCATTTTTGTGGCGTACAGAGCCAAAATTATGAAAATTGTGTCAGTGTCCAATTATTTCCGGACCCAACTGTACATACATACAAACATAGACATACAATTTTAGCAAGCTCAAAACCCATGCTCACAATATTATATATGTATATATTTATTTGTGTCAATTGGAGTGTTACTGTGAAAGTGACCTCAAGTATGCGGCAATACACAATGACGCCCCCATGTACATCCAATATGACAAATGATTTAGCTAATTTCTTTATGTTTTCTTCCCATAAGTATTAAGTCATTTAGTTAAATCCTTCGGCCAAAACATTTTAAAGTCTGCAACCATGTTAAGGAAGACTATCCGCAGGTCCCACACTAACGCTGTTATACTGTGTGTTTTGTATTTCTTCCACTGCAAAAAGACAGAGGAAACAGAACAATGATATAGCCAAGAGCATGAGATGTGTGACACGTGTGCGGTGCCTACGGGGTTAAAATTTAGGCGCACTATATGAGCTACAATGAAGTAAAAAACCAGGAGAGCCCTGGTAAATATATTGAAAATCTATACTTCCCACGCTTATTGCTACGGCAAAGGTTACCCCCACCTTTCTCCTGGGGGAAGACATCTCTCATTCCCATTTGTGTACATGGACGTGTTGATTAAATAGAGGTGGGATGGGTGAGCTAAAACTAGGGAGGAGGGGCCATAAACCTCCCAAATAATTTACAATTCGATCACTTGTCACGCATGCCCACGCTATTGGCTATATTACTGTTTTGTTTCCTCTGGCGACCCCTGGAGAAACTGTCACTGGTGTCTCTCACTTTGGGAGGCCTCCTGGGTTGGCGTCCTGAACGATGTTTCACCTCCAGGAAGAGACACGTCCGGGAGTGTGTCACTCAACGTGAACCGCTGCATGTATTCAAGTTCCCCCGGAGCTGAACGGGAGGTGCTGCCGGCCACATTAGATGTGTTGGGCACTGGTCTGACTATCCCCCGTCTCCATAAAGTTAAGTGACGACCTCCCGGACGTTTCACTACCTGGAGATTAAACATCGTTCAGGAAGCCAACCCTCGAGGTCTCAGAGTGAGAGACACTGCTAAGGGCTTCCCCTGGGGTCGCCATCCCCACAGTAGGCTGTTAGAACAGTGGATGACATCGGATTCATTTCACTCTGTACTCCAGCGATCGGGGTGGAATAAGAATACGGTTCCAGCAGCAAAGTCAGAGTGAGAGCACACACTCTTACTAACAGGCGGCGGCTATACTTTCTTTCCCATTGTGAGTGTGTTCTCTTATCGTGTTTTTTTTAATACTGTTACGTAAAGGATTTGTATGCTATGTGGTTGCGCCCCTATTTGTGTTTCTGAGGCACTTTCGGTGAAGAGGAGTGGTTATCCTGGAGTTCGGGAGAGCAACATCTGGCTTCCTGTATACATAATATCAGCATCTATTTTTGAAAAACGATAACTGCCAGTGACTTTTATACTGAGAAACCTTACTCATGTGTATAGAGTCACCTTATTCATCGCTTATATACTTACCCATCACCTTCAGGGTACACAGGTCTATCAGTGGCTCATTTTGCAGTGGTTTTTTCATTACCGTTTCATGTTGATGTTTGTTTATGTTTCATTATATTATTCATTTAAAAAAAGCTAATATCACTTTAGCAGGCTGGCTGTTTTTAACGGTACCCTCATATGCAGGGAGTCACGACTCAGACATGTTGTCCCTGGTGCAGGGAACTCTATACCAAGCGTACTCATCAGCTTTTTTGTTTTCTTTTGCTATTCGTACCTGCTGAGAGCGTCTAACCTTGACGTGGTCCCAAGCTTGAAATGTTTTGGCAAAAGGATAAATGAACCGTACTAATGAGAAGAAGAAACATATAGGAATAAACTAAACAATGTGTCATACTGGATATGCATTGGGATACACACACACACAGCAAATAAAAAGATCACTTGTGAGCACATTCACATGTCTTAGACAGGTCTGCAACCCTGCCTTTCATCATTGTCACCTAGCATACAGTGCTTCCACTGCAGCAAGGGATTCTGGGAAATGACATGCAAATGAGCACACCTTGTTATCTTTTGCCTGAAATCCATTTTTACATGGAACCCTTATAAGCTAATGCTCGCTGTTAACACAGCTTTGAAGCACAGCATGGGAATCAAATGCAAAGCCAGAGGAACCATTCACAGACATGTTTCAACCTTAATGGGTTTCCTCAGTGTTACATTGGTTGGACTGGCTTATATATATATATTAGTTAGTATTCAAGCTCTATACCAAATAATTTCCTAATCATTATATTGAATTTCTTGTCGATTCCTTAACAAAATGGGGTGGAACTCAATTCCCAATGAGTTCCCTTGCAAAGAAAAAAATAGGCATATATCTGTACACACATGTATATGTATGTATATATATATATATATATATATATATATATATATATATATATAGATATAGATATAGATATATATATATATACATATATATATACACACACACACACGTATTTGTGTGTGTGTATATATACACACGCACCAAAAAATATGTGTGTGTGTGTGTGTATGTGTGTGTGTGTGTGTGTGTGTGTGTGTGTGTGTGTCAGGAGGGTTATAATATCTGATGCCCATCTCCCTTCTATGGGTCAACTAAAATCCAAATTGGAATAGAAGTATAGGGATGAAGCCCTCAAATAATTAAAATAGAGAATTCATTTTTTTTAAATTATTATTATTATAGGAATGAAGGATTCCTATCCTTCTATTCCGCCATATAAAACATACAGGCTATAGATATTCAGAGGTTCCCAAACTTTTCCTGCTCAGGTACCACTCCAATGCTAATATTTGCCTGAAGTACGGCTATTCATTCTTACACAACAAATATAGGAATTAATACAAATCATGTATATATATATATATATATATATATATATATATATATATATATATATATATATATATATATATATATATATATATATATATATATATATATATATATATATATATATATATACAGTATATATATATATATCACAATGAATGGAGCAGTGTGTGAAAAAGCAGCATGTCACGGACCCAACTGCAGGCGGTGAAATATAAAGGGGAGCGGGCGTTCAGACACCACATTTGAGGACCACTGATATCTGTGGACTATACCCACCCTACTATATACAGTACATAGTGTACATACAGTACACAGACACTGCTCTTACTCCTTTCAGTGCTAAAGATACTGCCGGTGCTATGTGCTATGAATCACTGCGGCACCTGCTCCAACACTGAAAATAAATGACGGGATCCGTCTGTTGGGAAACCTGTTAACAGGACAGGTTTTAAGGATATCCCAGCTTCAGCACAGGTGGCTCAATCAGTGCTGAAGCAGGGATATGCTGAAAACCTGACCTGTTGGTGGCTCTTGAGGACTGGAGTTGAGAAGCCCGGTGTTAACCTTTTGAGTGCACTGCAGTGCTGGCCTCCCCGTCACGCAAGGGGTTAACGGAAAGGTGCAATATCCGATCATTCTCAGTGTTGAAAAACCTCATTTTAACTGGTGTTTGTTTGGGGGGGGGGGGGGGGGGGCGTTAGTTTCACATAGCGGGTTATAAAGCTCTGTACGACATACAACGGGAACAATGATTTAAGCCAATGTCAAAAAGAGAAGAAAACTTATTTTTAAATAGATATTTCATCATAATGTCTCCGCTACTGGGGGGGTTTGCACTGGGATCTCAAACTATTTTAGCACAGAAGATATATGTAAGAGGCTTAGAATGGGGGCTATGAGAAATGGGAACAACACATTGTATGCAAACAGTTTTCCTGCAGCAATAACCCAACACGTATATATTTGACATATCGGACTTATTCGTTTATATGGGATGTTTGGGGACTAGTCGCCTGCAGCCTTAGCCATTTTGGTTTGTAGACTGAAAACAGAAAGGGGGTCCCAAGGGCAGGGGGGGGGAGGGCTTTACAAAAATGCTGGGATCTAATGGAACACCCCCCCCCCCCCCAAAGCATGTTGGTTACCAGGGAAACAAAAACAACAGCTTTTTTTCAATTATTAAAAAATATATATTTGCATTGTTTTTAAAAAGGAACCCATTACCTACATTTAACCCATTAATCATGTCACTGTCATTAGGTCACGCTGGTCCTAAATGGGACTGACCCTTTAACCCATTAAGCATGACACGGTCATTAGGTCACCTTGGTCCTACACGGGACTGACCTTTTAAACATGTAACTGTAAGCATTATATCTTGGTCCTACATGGGACTGCTCCTTTAACCCATTAAACATGTCAATGCAATCAGGGCACTTTGATCCAATAGTAGGACTGACCTTTTAACCCCTTTACAGCCAGAAAGACATGCTTTGCAATGCCTTGCCCACACCTCTGTCAGCGAAGGGGTTAAATCGGGCTACCCCCCCCCCCCCCCCCTCAATGCCCCAGAAACTTACCCAGAAGAGGAGGTTGAAGACGAACATGAGATATTTCATGCACTGCAGGCAGTTCTCAGCCATCCTGCACCTCTTCAGCTCTAGGAGGAAAATGAACGAGAGGTCCAGGTAAAACACCACGTACTTGTTCCCCTTAGGCGAGGTGTACTTCGATTTGGTGGCTTTGGGGCCCGGGTTGGTGTGGAACCCGAAAAAAGAGCCGCCCCCCGTTGCCCCAAACTGGCCCCCGTAGAGACTGCTGTAGCGTCGGAAGGCGCCTCCCTGGGGCAGAGAGTAGTCTTTGCTGTCCAGGGATGGACTGCGGTGGTAAGTGGATTCATCCGTGCTGGAGCGTCTCATGGCGCAGGTGGGTGCACGCTGAGGCTGGCACGGTTTACCCCTAAAATGTCATTTGCTATGTCAATCCATCCAAAGACACAGCTGTCCTCTTGTCTCAAAGTGTAAGGTGTGGAAGGAGAAGGGGTGGGGTGGCACTTTTTAGGTTATTACGAGTTATGATTCGGAGTACCACTCTGCCCACCAGTCTTCAGCGAAAGTGGCCATGCCAGCAGCTGCCCCCAAAAAGAGAGGAAATCCCAGAGATAGATGGAGTTAGGAGGGTCGCCGCTCTCCTCCTCCGCACGCCTGTGTGCAGGGCAGGGGGGCTCCGCGGTGCCTCAATAGTGCAGGCGGCATGTCTTGCTCCCCTGCCGCAGCAAGCAGGACTACGCTTCTCCTCTATCCCTCAACTCCTGGCTGATCCGCGCTGGTGTTCGCACACACACACACACACACACACACACACACGCGCGCACAGAGTGAGCAGGCAGCTTCATTCACACTGCTGTCATCGCTCCAACACAGTGCTTCAATTCCTGGCTGGGTTCCCTCCCTCTCACTCAACCTCTCTCTTTCGCTCGCTCTCTCTCTCTCTATTTCTCTCCTTCGTTCCCTCTTGCATGCAGGCAAGCAGTCCCTCTGTGGTCCACTCCTGCATGTGAAGAGAGAGCGAGTGGAGGGGTGGGAGGGGGATGGAGAGGGAGAGACAGAGCAAAGACTTCTGCTACAGGCTTATTTATGCATGCTCAGCACTCCTCTCTCAGGCTGCTTCCCTCCTTCCGTCCAATAATGAAAAATGGTCTTGGTTCATCATCACCGTCACCTGGCCCAGAGCGAACGGACCTAACCCTGCTCTTTAAGCCTCCCTGGCGCTAAAGTGGTTAACCAATCCGTGATCCGTATGGAGACAAGATTCCCACACTCACAGCCCTGTCACTGCCAGGGGTAACTGCAAAGCATTGCTGAGCTAAAGGGGTCGATGCAGGAGAGTCTGCTACAGGGAGAGCATTTTCTTTTCAACACCCACCACCTTAACAATAAATACACTGCACTGTATAATGATGGCGAGTATCTATACACTTCCACCCTGACAAACACACTGCACTGTATAATGATGGCGAGTATCTATACACTTCCACCCTGACAAACACGCTGCACTGTATAATGATGGCGCGTATCTATACACTTCCACCCTGACAAACACGCTGCATTGCATAATGATGGAGAGCATTTCTATACCCTTTCACCCACTAATGAACGTACAGTACTGCACTATATAATGATGACGAGCATCTCAATACATACCCCACCCCTGATAATTAACATGCTGCACTGTATAATGATGCAGAGTGTCTGTATTTACTTTGATCCCTTCATAACGAACATGTTGCACTGTCTAATGATGTTGAGTATCTCAACACACTTCCACCCCAATAATGAAAATGCTGCACTGTATAATGATCTGAGTATCTGTATATATTTCCACCCCTATATAATGATAGAGTTTCTCTACACACTGCCACCCCGATAATGAACATGCTGCGCTGTATAAGGATGGTTAGTATCTCTGGCATGCATTTTGCAGAAACAAATTAGGATACGTAGCAGCCCTAACACACACCCTTGCCGGCACTGCCATGGTGTTCTCGTATAAATAACTGGCAGGTCCTCTTGTGAACTCTACAGGGTCCATTGTGACTGAAGACTTCTTTGGTCATATATATATATATATACACACACACACAAGAAAGATGAAAAGCTACAAACTTCAGCACCAAGGAAAGCAATTTGTAGCTGTACTCCCATCTGTTGTTTTTCAAAGATAAAGTGATCATGCAGCAATATAGAGTGATCCCGAGAATGACTGCACAACTTCAGGTAAGCTCTACTTAGTCAACAAGAGCCCAAATACAACAGATTGCCACACTGACAGATTCTCCCCCCAATGATTTGTATCCTTTGCACTAACACTAAGCTAGATCCCGGTTGCGGGCTGTACTCCTTGTGGAGGAATCCGAGTGCCCCTGGATGCTCCGGTATCTTGGGATCATACGATTGCTCCTGTGGCAATCACTTGACATGACCGGACCCGGAGTGCCCGAAACCTAAGAGGAAGGGGCTCCGCTTTGATCCGCTCCATCGGAGCAGTCAGCCCGATCCCACCGCTAGCAAACGGGCAAGTGCCTATGATGTACCTGCAATGTCAGAAGGGTCTCTGGTGTGCCAGGGCCCATGCCAAGCCAGGAAATGTCATAAGGGAACAGTACAGGTTAAAAACGGGGTCTGGGACCTTCACAGCAACTTCATATAATGGGCACACTAGGTGTGATGTGGCTCTTATCTGATGGCAATGTCTTGTTCTTCACCAAAAGCTTGTTTGGGGAAAAGACTCTTAGTAACAATGTTGGGGGGTGTTTGTAACTAGTGCTACCAAATAATTAATAATATAAAAACCAATATTAAAAATAAAAAAACTTACACAATCAGACATTTTGCACCATTATTATATTTTACTGTATTTCATGCCATACTGTATACTGCACAGCAAATAAAAATATCATTTGTGGGTACATGCATGTCTCAGACAGGTCTGCAACCCATTACCTCTTAGCATGCACTGCTTTCACTGCAGCTAGGGATTCTGGGAGATGACATGTAAATGAGCACACAGTTACATCTTTTGCTTCTTATGCATTATAACATGGACCCATATAAGCGTATGGCTGCCGCATTACACAGCTTTTCAGCACAGCCTGGGGTTAAAGAAGTGCACAGCCAGTAACCCTACTCAGAGACAGCTGTTTCTAACTTTTGGGTCTCATCAGTGTTAGGTTGATACCGATATGTTGGTTTCATCCTGAAGTACATTCTGATTTTCTGTGAACTTTAATAATTCATACCGTTAAAAATGTCTTTTAAGCAAAAAAACAGATTAAAACTGCAAACGGATTTCCAAAAACATGTCCTCACCTAGTACATCTGTTACGTCACAATCAGCAAGGGGGATAGAGTGCACGGAGCAAGCCTAATTTAATTTGGCCTTGTGACAGCGCCAGCTGTTGACATCTGCACTGCTTTGGGTTTACTGTTCAGCTCCAGATGTCTCCCCCTCCCACCCACCCCACCCCTGCTGAGAAAAGCTGCAGTAGCTGCTCTTTAGAATGAATACACTTTGCTTAAAAATGAAGTGCCGTAGCTCGTGATTTTTGGGCAGGGTTAAAATCTTGCGAGTCTTACTGAATGCCACCTGGTCCAACTCGGGGACACGCTGTATGCGCATCGCACACAGATCCGCCAGCGAGATTGCCTCTTACTGTATTTTGATTATACACTGTGTCACGCTATTTCTGGATTTATTTACCTATCACCTGGACGTCTCATCTGGATCCTCATACTGCATGGGGCTGGGACAACACTGCGGTATCTACACGGAGACCAGACTAGCAATGATACCAACAAGTATTAACACTGTGAGTGCCTATCGCACCTCTTCTCATTCTTTACTGATGTGGACTAATCTAGTGTGTGTGTGTATGTATATGTATGTATATGTTTATATATAAAATGGAAATACAACTGTATGCTCATTTGTATGTCTTAGGCAGGTCTGCAACCCCGCCTTTCACCATTATCACCAGGCACACAGCTCTTCCACTGCAGCAAGGGATTCTGGGAAATGACATGCAAATGAGTACACAGTGCCACTTTTTGCTTCAAAAACCATTTTTAACATGGTTCCCTATAGGCTTAAGCTTGCTGCATGGTCACAGCTCTGAGCACAGCCAGGATTAAGATGCATAGCCAGAAAACCCACCCACAGACCTTAATGGGTCACACACACACACACACACACTACACGAAAGGCGATAAAAAAAACTCCCCCCGTTAGCATATAGCCAATAAAGAATATCACTTGTGAGCACATTCACGTCTTAGACAGAACTACTGTACACCCCTGCCTTTCCCCATTATCATCTAGCATTTTCCCCTTGTTTGTTGCTTTCCATTTTTTCCCTTTGGGCCTAAGACTCTTCTGAGTATATCAGAACTTACAATACACGTTATTATTGAATTAATATCGCTCCATAATACACATTGCCTTTTAACTCCTCGGCTGCCTGGGGGTCAGCAGCGCACTGCGTTTACACCTCTGCAGGGATTCTATACGTACTGCGCTCTAAATATATCTTCTGTGTTCTGAGCACATAAAATGCCCCGTTTCAATCTGTGCAAATAAAGCGCTTTGCGGCCTTTTAATTAAAGGCCTATTATGTGGGTGGGGGGGATTAAAAACAGAACTTTTTTTGCCGTTTTCAAATATAAAGTGGTTGCTTCAAGGAACATTTACAAATCAAAATTACAACAGACAGCTAAATATATTTTTTTAAGAAGAGCCTTGAGTTTTGAGGGAAACTAAACCATGCTACTGCCCTGATGCCCCTCCTTGCACAGCCTTAATTACTAAGCAGCCTCCTTCCGTAAGACACCCCCGCCCCCTGCTGGAAGACACCTCCTTCCCCCCACCCCCCCCCCTGCTGGAAGACACCTCCTTCCCCCCACCCCCCCCCCCCTGCTGGAAGACACCTCCTTCCCCCCCCCCCCCGCCCCCTGCTGGAAGACACCTCCTTCCCCCCCCTCCCCCACCCCCTGCTGGAAGACACCTCACTGCCCCGCTGAAGTCAATGGGTTCAGGAGGGAGTTCCTGCATGTTATGGCCGGCGAATGCTTGGTAGACGTGAGTTGTGCCCTTCGCGTTACAGGAGCTGTAAAATGCCTTTCAGCACGGAAGGTGCCTTAGGATGCGCTTATAGTGCCGGCGACAGCGACGTCAAAACAAATGCACTGCCGCCGTTGTGTGCGCTTATAGTAGGCGCGACGCGACGGCTTGGGGGCGCGATCGCTGGAAGTCATGTCAATTTGATTTTTCCAGCGACCGTAGCCTGACGTCGCCGGCACAACAAGCGTAGCCATATGGTAAACTTGGCATCCCACTGTATGTCCAGTTCCAATGATAAGTCATAAGGGGCCTTTATCCAATATCTGCCGGAGAGGCCGTCTGGGCCAATTTCTGTGCTGAACTACGTCAAACCTTTTCTTCTTTAATCTCGAGTATTCACCTGTTCATGATTTCCTGCGTTGTCTTAATGACGGTGAATGGCAGAGGTCAAATGAACCTCCCAGCAACGCTTAGCTCCAGCATCGTAAAAAGGGGGGTTTAAATAGGGAGGACAAACCCTTGCCGTGCACGATCACCAGTGTATGAAGGTGTTCTTGACACCAGGTAGTTTTTTTTCGGGTGGGGGGAGGGTAATAAACAGCATTGCAGCTCACCTATGTTCGCGGGTTTTCATTAGCATACGGAGGATGGGAGCTGCGCGTGCCTGTAATTTATGGTCGCAATTATCTATTGCTGCTTGTCAAAGGGCCCCTACGCCACCAGTTCTGTAATCAGAGAAAATCGCAGAGCGTGCCAAGCTGGGAGATTAGACGTTGATTTTATGGGCACCGAGCGCCTGCCAAGATCTAAGGGTCTTTAAAAAAAAAAAAAAAAAATACAGGAGTCACAGGAGCATGCTGGGAAAAAAACAAATTAAATGCTTTAAGTTTGAGAAGCTGCAGCAGAATTAAAAAAAAAAAAAAAAAACGGTTTGCAAAAGTTTTGTTGGAAGTTCCAAGAAAAGTATATTTTGAAAAGTCCTTATTTACGTATGCGGCATGTGATCGCCCCTGGAGCAATCACGTGACGCGGCTGGCCCCCCGGAAACAGGAAGTAACAGCAGGGCCAGTTTTTCAGGCAAACATGAAAATTGAGATTAGAACTAGTGACGGAGCGCTAGGCCACCCCCCCCCCGGCAGTTCGGCCAATGAGGGTGAACCTGCCGGGTGACGTCATGGCTGCGCCCCTGCCACTCCCCCATCACGCCCACCACCCCGTCTTTTCCCCTACAGCTCACTGCAGACCGGGGGAACTCGGCTGCATGCGCCGCCAGCCTGGCAGACGCGCGAGCAGCGCAGGCAGCGGGGCCGTAGCCTTACTCAAGGTGAGGCCCACCGGATACAGGTCCACTACTGTATCGATTGGGCTGATTGATCCATTGGAGAAGTCAGCCTGATTACACCCTAGAAAACGGGTTTCGTGCCTATGATGTGCCTGGTACATTATAAGGGCATGGTGAAGATTAACGTTATATAACTACTTATATTGGAATTAGTGTTAATTAGTAGGGAAGTCCCAGTATTGATAATACCACCATTTGTGTATGTACAGTACAGTATGTATACAGTGTATAAATTACAAAATCGACATTAAATTATCAAGTGTTATAACGAAGATAAGGGCATCAAACACACAAGCAACAAGATCACTGCCCCACAGAGCTTACAATCAAAGTGGTATTTTGGCAGACTTCCAGAGACAGTAAGAGGAAGTATTAAATGCAGTGGATAGCAGTCGTTTCTGGCCTTGATGGTGGGTAAGGGCCTCTGTAGGTGCAGGGGCCAGTGGTCGGAAGCCCAGGCTACTGAAATGCATCGGGCAGAAGGGGAAAAGAATGAGACGCAGAATAATAATAATTATTTGTTTTTGTATAGCGCTGCTATTTTTACGTGTATTGTAAGCAGACTCCAATGCAAAATCACACTGAGTCCTGCAGTCGTGGTCTGCCACTTTACCATTGGGAGTCCGTGAGTAAAAAACTGTGCATATATTTTTACCAGCAAAAAAAACACCAGATTGCCCCATATGCAGATGGCCAATATCTGAACACCATCTATACCACATGTCCCAGTCTACATCATCATCTCTGCCAGTGCATATAATCTAGCACTTTACACTACATTTATCATACTCTGCAAATATCTACAACGTTGTCTAAAAGGATAACATATAGAGAACTTCAGGCTACCTTTGGCACAACCAATTCATACAGACTTCAATATTCTCTGGACATATGAGATTTAAATTACAAGCGGTGGTGATTGGGTGAAATATTAACTTTATTCCCATTTGTTGCTGTGACTAGAGTTTACTAGTTTATACAGTATAAGGGTTTTAATATAGTGTCTACGGACACGAAACGGCGTCGGGGTGCAGTGACGTTACGGTTGTGGCGCCAGCGAGCGGGACGGTGTTCAGGACAGTGGTGGCGGGAGATTTCCTCACTCTGCTTGGAGATACGGTTGTATACAGTACCAGACACTGCTGACATTGTGGTGTTGCAGCTGCAGCCTTCTGATATTATCAGTGTTGGGGTTGAGTGTTGGGGCATTATTTGACAGAGGCATTCTTAGGCGTATAGGTGCTTATCACTGCACCACCATCTATTGCCTGCACATACAGCGTGTATGTTGTTATACACCACACTCTTTATTATACTCACCTCTGCTGCGGCTGCAGCTTATGATATACCACGTGTATTCAGTTTGTAGGGTATATACCTTAGCAGGGTTATATTAGTAATTACCGCACCACCTTATATATATATGGAATGATTTGTAGTGAGGCTAAGATTATTACAATACAGCTACTAAGCCGATTGATTTCACTACTAACTTTCCACCTGATACACCTCCCCTCAGGGGATCTTTTTTATTCCTTTTTTTACTCACCTGTACATACTTACACTTGATTCGGCGTGACTATCTGTCAACATTAAAGTTTTGTTATTTTCTGTTTTTATACAGACTGTCTGTCTGTTATTGTTGATATACCCTCATTGGGGTAGTGGGAATTTTGGTTGAAATTAATGGATATGTATCCTTGTTAATTATATTTGTGCATCATGAGTGCATACCAATAGGGACCTGGGTGATTCTGTTCGCCATTTGTGTTTTTGTTTAATATACAAGACCAGATTTAAGGTTTGGACGTATGTGTTTTGTTATAGTTTCACACACTGATGCGGGTTGATTAAGCTTAATCAAGTTCCAGGTCTCCATAATTTTTCTTACAATTTTGGGAGTTTTTGTGCTTATTTTAGTATATTTTAATAAATATCCTTTTGTTTTTATATCAAAGCATTGTATCATCTGCTTACTCTGAAGAAAACTTGGCATGCCACAATACTGTACTTACATTCATCATTGACATGTGACCGAGTGTCTTTTTCGCTTTACAGAGACATTTTGCAGGCACAGATCGCTGCCCCGTGGAGCTTACATTCTATGTTTTTGGTGCCTTAGGGAGAGTGACTTGCCCAAGGTCACAAAGAGCCGACTCAGGGAATTGAACCAAGTCCCCCTGCTTCAAAACTCAGTGCCAGTCAGTGTCTATGGGAAATATCTCATTATAATATGTGCACCGTGAAACTCTTCCTACTGACACTCCCCAAATTGGAAGCTAGGGCAAGCGACGCAAAATTGGAGCGAAGGGGCAGGATAAAAGTGCTCAGGTTTTGCACCAAAGTTGCCTCAATACATAGACACCCCCAGTGTAACGTGGGAGCACTAAATATCTAATTAAGCACTGCAGATCCAGCCAGCAGGGAAAGAGTTAACACACTCCAATGCCGCCCCTCTGCTTGGTATGCTGCATTGCGTTTCCTGTCCACCAAATCCAAATCTTCAGGGCAGTTGGCTCCAGCCAGGCTTTATAAACTCGCATCCTTTAGGGTCCTGGGGCATGCAAAGTTTTAAAGGCAGAACTACAAATCCCAGCGTGCTTGTGGGCTGTAGTCAACAGCCAAGACAGACCCAAAGTGTCCTGAACAAGTAACGGTTATATGACACTGCATCCCTTCCAACAAAGTCTTTTTCACAGAAGGGGTAGTGGATTCATGGTACAGCCACTCAGTAGAGGTGGCAGAGGCTAACACAGTAAGGGAATGAAAAAAAATTATTGCGAGAGACACAAGGCTATACTAAGTATGAAGAAGAAAAACGTCTCTTATAGGGTCTGAGGATCGCACAGCAGCAAGGAAAATGGGCAGATTAGGTGGGCCAAGTGGTTCTGATCTGCAGTCAAATTGTATGTTCAGGTCACCTGTCTAATAATAATGACCCAATACCTGTTTTGTATCACCCGCTGCTGCTGATCAGATCCCAGCTCCTTGTGACCTTGGGCAACTCACTTCATCTCCCTGTGCCTCAGGCTCAGATTGCTAGCTCTGCGGGGCAGGGTCTCATTGTGCCCTGTACTAGGAAATACACTCACAATGTCATTTGTACTGCAGCACGTTATAGGCGCAATGCTGTGGCCATGTGAACATGCCTCCCCTATTATGCAAGGTGCAGACTGGACGGCTCATCGGTCAGTGTCACTATACCATCATGTGATGGAAAGGACAGACCACGGACGATACGGGCCACGGGTCCCTTCTGTCCTACGTCCCTACGTCCCTCTGCAATTCCTTTTCATGAACTATTTACTGAGCTTGCACACGGTCTGCGAGATTCTCCCATTTGCCTGGGTCCTCCCTGAGGTCTACGCTGCTGTATAATGTATCACTCGCAAGCCCCGCTAGGCACTCCGCTCCCCATCGCCGGCATTACCATATTTGATTTTCTGCGTTCCTGCTGTATAATATCTAAGAGATTTACTCATTCCCAGGTCTGCTTCTCATGCGGATCAGCGGCTGTGCCCCCCTTCTCCCCCCCCCCCCCCGAGGCAGAGGAGGGGATGGGGGAGGAGGGGGTGGGGGGACGGAGATGAGAGGACGATGTAACTTTGTGTGTGACTAACTCTGAACACCATGTGATTGCGATGTGAAGGGTCTGCTCATCATCCGCAGAACAATGTGTATAATACACACATCTCCAAATAGCTCACAGACTCCTCCTATTGCTCCATACCCTCTCCTTATAACTCCTCTTATTGCTCCATATAACCTCTCCCTATAACTCCTCCTATTGCCCCATATAACCGCTCCCTATAACTCCTCCTATTGCCCCATATAACCTCTCCTTATAACTCCTCCTATTGCTCCCTATAACTCCTCCTATTGCCCCATATAACCGCTCCCTATAACGCCTCCTATTGCTCCATATAACCGCTCCCTATAACTCCTCCTATTGCCCCATATAACCGCTCCCTATAATTCCTCCTATTGCTCCATATAACCGCTCCTTATAACTCCTCCTATTGCGCCATATAACCTCTCCCTATAACTCCTCCTATTGCACCATATAACCTCTCCCTATAACTCCTCCTATTGCGCCATATAACCTCTCCCTATAACTCCTCCTATTGCACCATATAACCTCCCCCTATAACTCCTCCTATTGCACCATATAACCTCCCCCTATAACTCCTCCTATTGCTCCATATAACCTCTCCCTATAACTCCTCCTATTGCGCCATATAACCACTCCCTATAACGCCTCCTATTGCTCCATATAACCTCTCCCTATAACTCCTCCTATTGCTCCATATAACCGCTCCCTATAACTCCTCTTATTACCCCAAATAACCCCTCCCTATAACTCCTCCTATTGTTCCATATAACCGCTCCCTATAACTCCTCCTATTGATTGAGATATAAATATATATATCTCAATCTCACACACACACATATATATTGATTCACTGACGGTAACAACGGTTTAAAATAAAAATCAATTTCTATGACATAAAACAGATATTCGTGTCCCTGGCTCCTGCCAAGACACTCCTGTCATCGTCCCCACATGTAACGCTGCGTGCTCTGCGAGCGCCGTTTACACACACACTGATCCTCCACACTGCGAGTAGAAATGTCCCGACAGTGCTTGCACATTTCTGGACGAGTTTATAAAGCATTTTGCCATTTCGCAGGATATTTAACCGAGCTAAAAATATAATCCTGAAACCAGCCTTCGATGCGAGACTTCGTAAACCGCCGAGATCCAGAAGCGATCTTCCATACAACACGTGGCGAGATATCTGTGAACACACCTGGGATAAATAGGGAATAGGCTCATTTAAATATCCCCACTAACCTTTCCCCCAGGTGTTTACAGGTACTTCTCCATGTGTTGTATTAGATGGATATTGCGGGAGATATACCAGACAACGGATACTACAAATGTACTAATGAGTTCTCTCTCTGGGCCTGGAACGAAAGCTGCACATTTCGGTGAAATGCGTCAAACATTGCATGGATCTCAAAGCACGTTGCACACCTCTTACAGCGAGTAGTCCGCAACCCTGCCACATAGCACCCTGCTATCGTACGATTTTCCCCTCCCGCCCACCCCTGCCCTGGAGAAGGTTTTTGGGTCCTCTTCCACCTGAAAAGAGCTCATCTCTTCTCCTGCACCGGGAAGACGCTGTACAGCATGTTCAACAGAAACCTATAGCGGGTCCCGCTCATTTATTAACTACAAAGCTTTCGAAGGAAAATAAACGCCCCCCTGGTGTTTAAAGCAGTGAGCTGCCTGTGTGTTTTACAGCAAAATCCATCTCATTCTGTGGCTCCCAACAGCTGGACTACATGTTACACGGATGCTCGACTTTAGGGATTGGGGGGAGGAGGAGATTGGGATTTGAAAGGGGCAGGTGGGTCAAGAAAACAAAATTAATTCAATTTTAAACAATTTCTGCAATGCATTGCTGGCCCCTCCGGCAGTAAAGGGGTTAACTGCACTGTCAAAGTGTCAATCTATTCATGATGGATGTGAATAATAATCGCTCTAGACCAGGGCTCTTCAAATGGCGGCCTGTAAAGGTCTTTGATATGGCCCTGGGACTTTCTGCTCCTGGTAATTTGTGTACTTGTTGCTTAAGCAGCTAGGTGCTGTCTTTCCCAATGAGACTCACCTGTAAGATAAGGATATATATACATACAGTCATGTGAAAAAGAAAGTACACCCTCTTTGAATTCTATGATTTTACATATCAGGACATCATTAAAATCATCGTTCCTTAGCAGGTCTAATAATTAGGTAAATACAACCTCAGATGAACAACAACACATGACATATTACACTGTGTCATGATTTAACAAAAATAAAGCCAAAATGGAGAAGCCATGTGTGAAAAACTAAGTATACCTTATGATTCAATAGCTTGTAGAACCACCCTTAGCAGCAATAACTTGAAGTAATCGCTTTCTGTATGACTATCAGTCTCTCACATCGTTGTGGAGGAATTTTGGCCCACTCTTCTTTACAATGTTGCTTCAGTTCATTGAGGTTTGAGGACATTTGTTAATGCACAGCTCTCTTAAGGTCCAGCCATAGCATTTCAATCGGGTTGAGGTCTGGACTTTGACTGGGCCATTGCAGCACCTTGATTCTTTTCTTTTTCAGCCATTCTGTTGTAGATTTGCTGGTGTGCTTGGGATCATTGTCCTGTTGCATGACCCAATTTTGGCCAAGTTTTAGCTGTCGGACAGATGGCCACACATTTGACTCTAGAATACTTTGGTATACGGAGGAGTTCATGGTCGACTCAATGACTTAATGGAAAGAGAAAACCCGGGCGCTACCTGTATGTATAATAAGTACGGGATAAAGGTGTAATATCAACCTTAGAAGTTCATAAGGTATCCCTCCGCTTCTTTGTCTCCTCCTGTGACTCAAACAACCCCAAAAAGGATCTACCCAGGATCCTTAGTAAACAGGGAAACAAGAGAGAGAGATGGGGGAGCACAGGTGGAGGGGTGAAATTTAACAGAATATGGTTCAGGTGTGTTAAGCCCTGAAGCAATGACAATGGTGTTTTTAAAGTGTGTATTTAACTCTTAACACTCACACGGCCTTGTGCAAATGCTGTCGCATCAAGGTATCTTTAGGTCTTCTCCTCTCTATCTTGTGGAATCTTTCTTCACTCTCCATCTGCGAACTTCTTCTCCTTCTTCTTTATGTGGGATAACCCTCGGGATAAACGAATCAACAGATGAGCAGAATACATGGACAGTATGAAAGTTAAAAAATTAAAAAATGTCCCCAGGAATAAAAACAGGGCTAAAATACACTATAAACACTCACACGGGCAGGTGTGAGTGCACTCTTTGGGGAGGCTTCTTTGGCTCCAGGAAACGGTTCAGCCTCTCCAATAGAGTATGGAGGTCTCTACTTAAAACAAAAAATAATGGAATGGGAGGTTTGTAACAGAGTACTAATACTCACACGGCCAAGTGTGAGCACACACTTGGAATGGTATCTTTGTTGCTCCTCCTGCAGTCTCCAAATCGTAGTCCAAGGCAGAATAGGGTGATAAAGTCTGTCCCCAGAAGGGTAAGTAAAGGTCTTAAACCAGAGGTAAAAGCCAAGGTATTTATTAAAACAAAAAACAAAAAAGTGCTGATAACTCAACAAGTGAGCAGCGCAATTATAGATGAAAAAGCCAGTCTATGGGGAATATAATGCAGGACTCGTGGTTTTACAGCAAACTCCCTCCGCGTCCGGATGTAGTGCTGCACTTCCCTTGTCCCACTCCAGACGGTGGCTGCAAAGGTCCAAAACACTGGGGGGTTTTGGCTACGCGTTTCGCCATTTCTTGGGCTTCCTCAGGCTCCGTAGTTAGGCTACGATTTGGAGACTGCAGGAGGAGCAACAAAGATACCATTCCAAGTGTGTGCTCACACTTGGCCGTGTGAGTATTAGTACTCTGTTACAAACCTCCCATTCCATTATTTTTTGTTTTAAGTAGAGGCCTCCATACTCTATTGGAGAGGCTGAACCGTTTCCTGGAGCCAAAGAAGCCTCCCCAAAGAGTGCACTCACACCTGCCCGTGTGAGTGTTTATAGTGTATTTTAACCCTGTTTTTATTCCTTGGGACATTTTTTAATTTTTTAACTTTCATACTGTCCATGTATTCTGCTCATCTGTTCATTCGTTTATCCCGAGGGTGATACCACATCAAAGAAGAAGGAGAAGAAGTTCGCAGACGGAGAGTGAAGAAAGATTCCACAAGACAGAGAGGAGAAGACCTAAAGATACCTTGATGCGACAGCATTTGCACAAGGCCGTGTGAGTGTTAAGAGTTAAATACACACTTTAAAGACACCATTGTCATTGCTTCAGGGCTTAACACACCTGAACCATATTCTGTTCCATTTCACCCCTCCACCTGTGCTCCCCCATCTCTCTCTCTTGTTTCGACTCAATGACTGCAAGGTTCCCAGGTCCTGTGGCTGCAAAACAAGTCCAAATTATCACCCCCCCCACCACCATGCTTGACAGTTGGTATGAGGCGTTTGTGCTGATATGCTGTGTTTGGTTTTCGCCAAATGTGGCGCTGTGCATTATGGCCAAACATCTTCACTTTGGTCTCGTCTGTCCAATGGACATTGTTGCAGAAGTCTTGTGGTTTGTTCAGATGCAACTTTGCAAACCTATGCCGTGCTGCCATGTTCTTTTTAGAGAGAAGAGACTTTCTCCTGGCAACCCTTCCAAACAAACCATACTTGTTCAGTCTTTTTCTAATTGTACTGTCATGAACTTTAACATGCTAACTGAGGCCTGTAGAGTCTGAGATGTAACTCTTGGGTTTTTGCAATTTTTCTGAGCATTGCATGGTCTGACCTTGGGGTGAATTTGCTAGGACGTCCACTACTGGGAAGATTGCAACTTTCTTGAATGTTTTTCACTTTTGAATAATCTTCCTCACTGTAGAATGATGGACTTTAAATTGTTTGGAAATGGCCTTATAACCCTTCCCAGATTGATGGGCAGCAACAATTGCTTCTCTAAGATCATTGCTGATGTCTTTCCTCCTTGGCATTGTGTTAACACACACCTGAATGCTCCAGACCAGCAAACTGCAGCTTTTATAGAGGTGGTCACACTTGCTGATAATCAATTAATCAGGGCATTTGATTAGCAGCACCTGTCTGTTACGTAGCATCTTAATTCCTATGGAAGCAGTATGGGTGTACTTAGTTTTTCACACATAGCTTCTCCATGTTGGCTTTATTTTTGTTAAATAAATCATGACACGGTGTAATATGTCATGTGTTGCTGTTCATCTGAGTTTGTATTTACCTAATTTTAAGACCTGCTAAGGAACAGATGATTGTTATTATCAGTATGTCCTGATATGTAAAACCATAGAATTCAAGGGTGTACTTTCTTTTTCACACTGGTATATGGCCGACTGAGCCACTGATTGAGCCTCCGGTGCTGAAGCGGGGATATCCTGAGAACCTGACCTGTTGGTGGCCCTTGTGGACTGGAGTTGGCCACCCCTGAATTATACTGTAGGATTATCGGGGCAGGGACTCTTTCTAATGGTTACTGTTGTGTCTGAAGCGCTTTTTCCCATTAAATCTCATTATCTTGTCCTGTGTTTTAGGCTGTGAAGCGTTAGGTACCTGGATGGCACTATACAAATAAAGATATACATACATTACAGGTTAAGTAACAACTCAGCAAGAGCATTAGGACTTCTAGCTGCCCAGAAATACAATAATCGTAAATAAAATATGTTTTCTTTCTTCTGACAGTGTACATAGTGCTGTGCCTGCCCTGATGAGCTTACGACCTAGTTGTTGTTACTCGGGGCACCAGGAGTTTGAGTGAGCATGACCAATTTAACTAGAACAGCTGGCACTGGGATCCAAATGGGGTCCACCCACTTCAAAGGCAGGAACAAACCCACCAACTTACTCCTGCAGAGTGCTGGTTTGGCATTCGGCAGCTCCCTGTGGCAGCATAGGCTTCCCAAACCATCCCAGTGGTTGTGCTTTAATGCCCCCCCGTGGGTGTCAGCCTCACAGGCCACATCTGCTGTCTCAGGCACTTGGCAGAAGGGGACTCTTCTCAGTGGCCTCTTATGGGGTGCGACTCAGAGTGGGCCGGGGGCTGCACTTCCATGTCAGATGGGGCATGCTGAGCACATTATAGCAAAGCTTCCAAAGGTCCTGGTTGAACTTGGGACAGTCAATGCAAAATAGGGAAGTCTGCTGCACACCATAAACAAAGTAAAAAAAATACAGTTACCGGTGCTCCTGCATTCAGGGATGACCTGTAAATAATCCCTGAATCATGCCACTATTTCACTTGATAAAGACCTATACATGTCGAAACGTCGTGCAAATATTTGGCTAATAAATAGTTTTAAAAATCTGCAGTGCCCTGTGATGCTTTTCTATATTATGAAATTGGGACAGTCCAGGTTTTTAGAGACGCACACAGTTATCACGAGTATATTGCTGTGCAAGTGCGTTGCCCGCCTCATGATTTCCAGTTGTTTGTTTTGTACTCCAACACAGTTTCCAGTGTCCCAACTAGCTATAGTGCTTGAAAGCACACATTTCCTCTTCTTTCTACTTTTAGTGCAAAGTCAAGACCTCCCTGGGTACTAACCTTTTTCATCTCTACTCTTTGTGACAGGATCCTCTGGCAAGCTTTTCTTTCTGCGTTTTCCTCCAGCACTAAACCGCACATGCGGCTTATCCGCATACACTGGTGGCAGTGAAACGGAATAACGTCAAACTGCTGACCTCCATGCGTTTCGCTAGTCAAGTCATCAGGGGCGTCAGCGAATCGCACTGAGGTCAGCAGTGATGTCGCTACGTTTCGACGTTCTCCGGCGCTAGTGTATGCGGATAAGCCGCATCTTCGGTTTAGTGCTGGGGAGAAAACTTGCCAGAGGACCCCGTTTCGAAGGGTAGAGAGAAGAAAGGCAACGAGGCATGCGACCGACCATGGAGGAACTAGGAACTAAAGCAGCAATCCCCGCACTTTTTCTGGAGCTGAACCCCATTAATCTCATCTCCAGGGGATACAGACCACTGTAGAAGGTGCCGGTATCCACTCCACTCGGCTTACCAGGGTTCACATCATGGCGGCGTTTTAAAGATCCCACGCCCTGCGGGCCAATAGGAAACAGTAACATCATCAGATTCTGCTTCCTATTTGCTCAGGTTCCTTTTAAACCCCAGCTAGATCAGTGGGAACGGCTATCTCCGGAAGCGGGGGGCACCCGGAGCTGAAATGTAAGGGGTTCAGCACCGGAGACCCCCTTGCTTGAATCCTGGGTTTAAAAAAACTCCCCCCACAAACGCGCGCATTGCCGCTTTTATGTCTTGCATAACGTACTCGTGATGAACATCTGCTCTGCGTTAGATTACTATTTTCACATGTGAATTTATTGCACGTCTGTGATACAAAATACAAATTGATATTTATACCTTTATTCTTTTGGGCGCTTTGTTTCTTGATTTTTTTTTTTTTTTTTACACGTCTTAGAAACCAATTAATTTTGTTGCAACTTGTTGGATTTCTCCAGAGGTAAAACTAAAATAGGCCCTGCGGGAAAATGATTTTACATCAATATTTCTTCAAACCCAGCATGACTATTTAATTTAAAATGCACAGGGGAGGATGCCTATAGATGCAGACAAACACAAATACACACAGAGATAAACATATACAGACACAAACATATACACTGACTTGCATAGAGACAAGTATATACCATCGCACAGAAACACAGATACACACATGCAATTAGACAGACACACAAACACACACAGGGGCTTAGCCACTAAAACACACTGCGATAGTGCCGATCGCGCTACTATCATGCGGAAACTGCCTTCAACATCAATGGGCGTCTCTGTGCAAAAGTGTCCCGATCTCCCCATCACAGCTTAATAATGAACCCCCATATAGTCCAATACACAAATGCCAACACACAAAGACACACACGCCGGAAGATGATGGCTGTTCGGATCCAGTCAGGAAGCACGGACCCCCACACCCGCAGCGATGTCGCGGCAGCGCCATCCCCGGAGCCGCGACTTTAAGCTGTTTCCGCCACAGCTCAGAAGACAGAAAGTTGTGCTACATCTGTACATAAACACACACGTAGACCAACACACATATATACAGGCGCACACATGTAGACCTACACACACAAATATAGACACGAACGTGTAGACCAACACACACACATTTATACAGACACACCAATGTGTAGACCTACACACAAACGCATAGACACACACACACACACACACACACACACATAACCACTAGCACTTACATACAGACACACAAGCACAAATAGACACACAGTGACTGAAGATGCTTAGAAAAAGTAGTGGTGCTTCTCCAGTGATTAAATGCAGAGAACAAGCTATTCTCACCATATGTTTAAAAGGATCCCTACAATAAATCTATTCTTCTTTAAATAGAAAGTGCAAGCATTAGCCGGTCAATAAAAATAAGAAAAGTAATGATACACGGGGTTAATAACCATCTAATACTATCCCACTTTAAACAGGGACCACAGATACGCATGCAGAGGAACACATACAGACCAACACATGCAGATCACACATTGTGTATCTTCCCTTAGATTGTGAGCTCTGCGGGCAGGCATTCCCATTCCTTATTTTTACGGTTTTGTTTGAAGTGCTTATTACCAAATTATTTTAAGTGTGTTACTGCTGTGAAGCACTATACAAATAAAGATAGACTACACTAACATATAGAGACGTACATACAGAACACTCAACCACATACACATAAACATAAAGACCACACAGAGATACTATATACTGTATATAATTTCCAGTGGGGGTGGGGGGGGGGGGGGAGAGACACAACACATACAGAGGTACATTCCAACCACACACACACACATAATAAGGTATGCCTAATGGGGTCTGAAAGCAGAGGAAATATGCCGTGAAAGCACTTATAAAAACAGGCCTGCTCTGCAGATATTAAAAGCATTACTTATCACTACAACAGCCACTTCCCTGTGGAAATTGAGAGTGATGGTAACATGGCAATATCCCTGGGCTTAGAAATAGCGATTCTCTTCTGTCCTCTGCAGAAAAAAGGAGGGGGAAAAAACATCCTTCCTGCAGCTTGAAAAGTCCCTGAATGCGCACAGACGGGGAGTTGGGGGGCACTTTACTACAGCAATTTACTTCACACATCTTGTTAATGCAGCCTGATTTATTTTCCCCTCCATTTAAATATTCCACAGTGCCGTTCGATATTCAAATGAACAACAGCTAAGTGTGGCAAACACACAATGGATCCTCTAACGAGCAGGAATAAGTATTGCATTAGCCATTAAAAATATGTATGTGTGTGTGTGTGTGTGTGTGTACACACACACACACACACTTACTGTATATACACATATATAGATATATACGTGTTTGTAATTGCTAACACAGTACATATCCTGCTTGTTAGAGGATTTGTTGTGCGTGTGTGTGTATATATACAGTATATATATATATATATATATATATATATACACACACACACACACACACACATATATATATACACACATATTCACACACACATACTGTATATACATAGTCACACACACACATACTGTATATACACACACACACACACACACACACACACACTTTCCCCAATGTGTTGCAAAACCCTTTAATCCTTTGGGTGTCGGAAAACAAGTGGAACCTAACCGTGTGACTGCTGGGTATTGGTTTCCCATGGTCCCTCGCCCAGGGAGTGAACGAAAGTGCAGGACACTGCACTTCAGTTCCAATCGTGCTAAACAAGCATTTTTACCATGACCCAGCCCTCCAGTGTGCCGGCCTATCATCGCATGCAGGATACGTTTGAGGCACTGAAAGAGTTGGAGTGTGAGAGAGCCAATCCAATAACCATTCCAGTCCATGGGAGTGCGTGTGTGGCGGAGTCCGATCCGCACTCGTCCTGCAATATACAATCCCAGTACAAAAGGCCTAGAAAGTAATTGCCTCTCTTAGGCCCTTATCCAACCTCCTATGAATCAGCTTCCCGATGTCAGGAAAGCCTTTGTGCCCCAATAACGGGAATGTAACTCAGAAGCTTCCCTGGCATGCAGAAGCAGCGGTGCGGCATTATGAACAACCGCACAATCAATCCGCAGGGAATCCTTCTTCGGCCTGCTGAAGAACATGTCAGCTCTACCCCTGGGCCCTTCATCTAGTTCTCCAAAGGGGCCCATGTCCCATTTAGAAGTAGAAGAGACACAAGCTTATAGCAAACATTAGAAACATGTAAAGGTTTGCAGATGATTGTACAGTAGCGCAATATATTACAGCGACATATAACATCTGTCCCATATAGAATAGTTACATTACAATAACTTACAAGTGAGTTTCAGCAAGGAAAGAAAACAAGTTAAAATGATCAGGATCGGAACGTCCAATCACCACGTCAAGGCCGCCAGCTGAAGAGTCTCATTCCTATCAATGGGAATGAAATCTTCCCCAACGAGGGTCAGGAACTTCCAATGGATCAAGGCCGCCAGCTGAAGTCTTATTCCTTTCAATGGGAATTAAATCTTCCCCAACGAGGGTCAGGAACTTCCAATGGCCGCATCAAGGCCGTCAGCTGAAGTCTTATTCCTTTCAATGGGAATTAAATCTTCCCTAGCGAGGGTCAGGAACTTCCAATGGCCACATCAAGGCTGCCAGCTGAAGTCTTATTCCTTTCAATGGGAATTAAATCTTCCCCAGCGAGGGTCAGGCGATTTGAGCGACTTGCAAGTCAGACTGTTGGGAGAGTGCGATTATACTCAGCATGGCTTTGCAGTGCCAAGCGTGTTTATTGTCAAGGGAAAGATCTTGTCGCTGGGAAAACCCCCTTAAAACGGGTACCTAGCTTTCCTGTCCTTTGCAGGGCCTGCCTTATACCTGCTCCACCGACGCCTGTGTATGAAGTTTAATTAAACCATAATGCACAGACACATACTGTGCCGATCAGCCGCCCGAGCAAAGTGTCAGCCTGGTAATTAAAAACAGTTCCACCCTTGGAATTTTATGATCGGCATAAAGATAAAAGGGCCGCGCTGACGCAAGGGGACTCTGCAACAGCAACAAGAGCAAACGCAACACATCTGGTTGGCCCTGGTGCAGACATATAGTATCTCCGCCGCTTGTCAAAGTGTGCAGACAGCATGGATGGCGTAACGGTCAATTACAGCAGGCGCTTTGCAGCTGTCAATAACGGTAGGAGCTGCCAAAGTCGCTCCCCACAATGCTTTGCATCCACAGCGGCAAGGCATTGCAGGGCAGGACTTTGGAATACTCCCGCATGTGCTTAGGTGTAGTTTGGGGACTTATCCCAACAGGGGCTCATACAATCACTATACTGCGGCCTAGGTTCCGGCTTCACATTTTTCTTTTGGTGAACCCCTCGGAGACCCCCCACAGACCCCCAGGGGTTCCCAAACCCCCTGTTGGGAATCACTGTACTGTGGTATAGACGTTAAAAGCAGCAATACCTCCCAGAAGCCTAAACGAGTTTAACTCATATAATGTTAGTATCTCGCTCGCTGAACATGTCTCATGTTCCGCTTATCTTTTCTTTTATGTTATACCCCCCCCCCCCCCCCACTCCACCCAAAAAATCATGGTTTTCTGAATCTCTGGCATCTGAGGTAACCATGGTAACCTTTACATTGCACAGGACTCGGGGGAGAGCTCAACGTTAATCTCCCAGACACCTCATATTTCAAATGCTTATATTTCCTGAACAAAACATCCGATTTTGAAAGGGAAAAAATAAAATGGCGGTCAGCGCAGGCTGCTGCTTTAAGGTCCTATTGCCTATAAAATAATACAAAAATACCATCACACGGAGATATACGCGCACACACTATATTAACCCTTTGGGTACCCCAAGACAGTCACTACGTTATGCCCGTGGATGTTTTTATTTTTATAAATAACAAACAGGCCAACATTTCTGTCCCCAGAAGGACCATCGCCAGACATAGGGCCATATTTACCAAGTGGTTTCCTGCCCTATGACACCATCTGTCGCCAGAAGATACCGGACAGCCCCTATTCCCCTGTCTACTGTAGCTGGAAGGTGCCTTATAGCAGGGGTGCACATACCGGGTAGCGCGAGAGGGGGCGCAAGGGTTACAGAGGCCCCGCGCACTTCCGGAAGGTATTTAAATTAAATGTTGGGGAAGGCCTCAGACGTCTTCTGGCGACGTGTCGCCATGGCAACGTGCCGTCATGGGTCATGTGACGTCGCGTTGCCATGGCAACGTGATGTCATGACGCCAGAATGTCAGAGCCAAGGTAAGGAGGGCGGGTGCGAGGAGAGGGGGACAGCCGCTAGGGGGCGCAGGGGAAAAGATTGCGCTCCCCTGCCTTATAGAATAGCCCCGCATAGCACAAATGGTCCCAAATGTCTGAAATTCATTGCGCTGCTTATTTGACACACACGGACACGGTCGGATACAGTGTTATTTTACCCATCTATACTATTAAACCCTTGCAAACCCCGGGCTGGACAAGACCTGGGCCCCGCTCCTTTGCATTGAGCTCAACTGTTCACCAGTGCGAAATCGGACATTTGGTCGCCGGCCGACCCCAGCCACCGCCGGTGTTTATCCGCAGAGGGACCCTTCTCTGCCAGACATTCAGCTGCCGGACACTCATCGGCCGGCCGCTTCTCCAATAAGGTCAGTTCATTAAAGGGGGTTGAGCAGTTAGGGTAGGGGGTTAAGGATAGGAGTTTTAGGGTAGGGGATAAGGGTAAGGGGTTAAGATTTTTAGGGTAGGTGATTAGGCTGAGGCTCTTTAGGATAAGGGGTTAAGGTTTTTAGGGTAGAGGATTAGAGTAAGGGGTTAAGGTTTTTAGGGTAGAGGATTAGAGTAAGGGGTTAAGGTTTTTAGGGTAGAGGATTAGAGTAAGGGGGTAGAGGATTAGAGTAAGGGGTTAAGGTTTTTAGGGTAGAGGATTAGAGTAAGGGGTTAAGGTTTTTAGGGTAGAGGATTACAGTAAGGGGTTAAGGTTTTTAGGGTAGAGGATTAGAGTAAGGGGTTAAGGTTTTTAGGGTAGAGGATTAGAGTAAGGGGTTAAGGTTTTTAAAGTAGAGGATTAGAGTAAGGGGTTAAGGTTTTTAAGGAAGAGGATTAGGATACAGGGTTAAGATTATTAGGGTAGGGGGTAGCGGTTCTATTAGGGTTTAACATTAGGGGTAAGGGATAAAAGTTAGGGGTTTACCATGGCGTCGAAGCAACCGGTGGAGAGAGAAAAAACAGGGGAGCCGGCGTTGCAGCCACAAAGGGGTTAATAACATTGGAAACTCCTGAGGCGAACCCCCCCCCCCCCACTTTTTAAATTACCATTCCCTTTTCCCCGCTAACGATCAGAGCCAGCCTCCTGAGCTCTGTCGCTTTATTCATGTATCAACTCTGTATAATTTTCCAGGTGCGGTTTCTATTCCGAGGCAGCTCTGGGGCACGCGGTTCAATCACCAATTTATTGCCGCCGGTAAGACACGAACACCTGAACATCTTGCAGGAGCCTGCGGGGGGGAAGGGGGGGGGGCTAAACGCTTCCCTCCCCTCCCCCCCTCCAATGAACAAGAATACATGATTTCCAATGAAAGCGCAAATTTAGCAGTTAAAATAACTTTGTGAAAAAGGGCATGAAAGCAGCAATCCCTCCCAGAAGCCACGGCGTTTAACTCCTGTAATGCTCATACAGTATCGTACTCCCCGAGCATGTCCTGCTCTTTGCTGCCGTTTTATTAAAATGCTTTTTCTAGTCTTTATTTGGCTTCACTGGGGTCTGGGGAGAGCTCCATTTTAATCTCCCGGAAAACGTCACATTTCAAACACTCGGATCTCCTGAAGGAAGCGTTAGATTTTACACATAAAACCAGCGTTGGGAAGGCTGGGGAGAGATTAGTTAAGTAGGAAACATTGCCATCAGAGCGGCTTCATTAGCTTGTGGTACACACTTAACTAAAGGGTTTTCCTACAAAAAAAAAAATGATAATAAAAAGCAAGACCACAAATGCTATTCTATTAATAATAAATAAAATAGATATTACTGCTAATTGAATTGCTAACTTGAAGATCCACGGCTTTGTTCAGCTTGCGGTTTAAGCTTTAAAAATAAATAATGAAATATTACAATAATGTACAAATCTATGTATGTTTTTATGTATACAGCCCAAACAATATACGCAGCACCTTACAGATTAGACATTAAAATACAGGGACGTTATAATAATACACGTGCATCAAACGTACCAGGGCCTTATAGGCAGAGGTAGCCATGCCAAGCACAGCTTATACTTTAAGTGGTATGTTGGGACACTTCCAGAGACAATAAGAGAAGGTGTAAGTGCAGTGGATGCCAGTCGCTGACCTTGATGGTGGGTAATTGCTACTCTGGGTGAGGGGGGGGGGGCGTGATGAGTCGCCGCTACTGAAAGGCTTCATGTAGAAGGTGCATGAGTGGGTTTACTGGCTCTGCACTTCTTTAACCCAGGCTTAGCTGGAATAGTTGTTGGCGTAAGCTGGTAGGGGATCCATGTTAAAGTGGACAAGACGCGCATGGTCACTCACTGTCAGTGCTCACTTGCATGTCATTACCCAGAATCCTTTGCTGCAGCGGCCGCACAGTATGCTGTGCGATTATTTATTTATAAAATATTTTACCAGGAAGTAATACATTGAGAGTTACCTCTCGTTTTCAAGTATGTCCTGGGCACAGAGTTAAGACAAATAATACATGGTTACAAATACAGTTACATAAATTAACAGAGTATACATTATATATGCATGTACTGACTGATCTGTGTGTTTGATTTGAAGTGCTGGTTGTTTAAAGTGTGTGCAGTTAGAACCAGAAGCAGTTTGAACAAGGAAGCGGTTAAACAAGGTATAGTTTATTGAAGTACAGTTTACTGTTAGTACTTCTAAACTTCATAGTTGCTAGAATGAGCAGGATTGAAAATGCCACTCAATACACATCTTGCCACATGTATGTGCACTTGGAGCAGCTGTTCCAAGGAGCATACCGCTGTGAGAGGTGTGAGCGTGTGGTCTCTTTAGAATCAGAGATTGCTGATCTGAAGAGGCAACTTGCAATATTGAGGGACATTGGCAATCTTGAAAGGGGTTTAGAGCTCACTGAGCAGGCCCTTGCTTTGACTAGTGGTGCAGATGGTGGCACTGTTAGTGAGGAGCAGGTAGGTAGCTGGGTGACAGTTAGAAGGGGAAGCAGGGGCAATAGGGAGAGGCAGGTCGTTTCTGAGCTGACACATCCCAATAGATTTGCCGTGTTGAGTGAAGATATTGGGAATGTCTGGGCAGAAATGGCAAGGCTGGGGGAGATTAATTCCTCTAGCAGCCAGGGGAATAGTTCCTCCAGCACAGTGGGGACTCAGGATGCTCAGATACAAAGAAAGATTGTGGTGGTAGGGGACTCCATTATTAGGAAGGTAGATAGGGCAATCTGTTGCCGTGACCGCATGAACAGAACAGTTTGTTGTCTCCCGGGTGCTCGGGTTCGACACATTGCGGATCGGGTAGACGGATTGTTGTGGGGGGCTGGGATTGACCCGGCGGTCTTGGTACACGTTGGCACCAATGACAAAGTTAGAGAAAGATTGAGGGGCCTAAAAAATGATTACAGGGATCTAGGCCAAAAGCTTAAGGCAAGGACCTCCAAGGTAGTATTTTCTGAAATACTACCAGTGCCATGCGCTACCGCAGGGAGACAGTCAGAGATCAGGGAGGTTAATGCATGGCTAAGAAAGTGGTGCAGGAAGGAGGGGTTTGGGTTTTTAGAGCACTGGGACTCCTTTTCTGAGAGGTGCCATCTATATTCTAGGGACGGATTGCACCTCAATGAAGAGGGATCTTCTGTGCTAGGGGGGAGAATGCTAAAAAGGTTGGAGGAGATTTTAAACTAGGATGGAGGGGGAAGGGGAATGAAACAGAATTAACTAAATGGAATAGAGGAGGATACAAGGTGGTATAGAGGTAGAATGGGGGCAAGTGCGAGTTTGACAAGCAGTTAGACACCCATAGTAAATACAGATAATACTAGAAAACTTCTAAAGACTAAACCAAGTGGGCGCAGAAAGGAAGGAGCAGATAAGATAATAGTACAGGCTGAAAAAAACTTAAATGCATGCTTGCTAATGCAAGAAGCCTGACAGATAAAATGGGGGAGCTTGAATTAATAGCTGCAAGGGAGCAGTATGATATCATAGGCATTACTGAAACATGGTGGGATGAAACTCATGACTGGACAGTTAAATTAGAGGGTTATTCCCTTTTTCGGAAGGATCGAACAAATAGAAGGGGAGGTAGAGTATGTTTATATGTTAAACCGGATCTAAAACCTATTATAAGGGATGATGTTTATGAAGGGAATGATGAACATGTAGAGACTTTGTGGATAGAAATTAGCAGTGGAGGTAAAAGTATTAAGAAAATGTTTGTGGGAATATGCTATAAACCACCAAATATCTGTGAGATTGAGGAAGCTAAAATACTTTTGCAAATGGAGAAGGCATCAAAACTGGGTCATGTTTGCATAATGGAGGATTTTAATTATCCAAACATAGACTGGGGCAATGAGATTAGCGTTACAACAAAAGGAAACAGGTTTTTGGGGGTGATTAAAGACAATTATATGACCCAAATTATTGAGGAACCAACCAGGAGAGGGGCAATACTGGATTTGGTCATATCAAACAATGTAGAAGTAATAACAAATATTCAAGTCCTGGAACATTTGGGCAACAGTGATCATAACATGGTCTCATTTGAAATAAATGATCAAAAAGTAGATTTCTTGGGTTCAACAAAAACCTTAAACTTTAGAAAGGCAGATTTTAATAAACTGAGGTCTAATCTAGGAGTAATACAATGGGGTGATGTTTTTGCAGGGAAAAATGTAGAAGATAAATGGGCATTCTTTAAAACATTGTTAGAAAAGCACACTTATCAGTGTATACCCTTGGGTAATAAGTATAAAAGAAATAAGTCGAAACCAATGTGTCTAAATAAGCAGGTAGGGGAGGAAATGGACAAGAAGAGGAAGGCGTTTAGATTCTTTAAGTCAGAAGGGACGGAGACATCGTATCAGAATTATAAGAAATGTAACAAAATATGCAAAAGGGCAATCAAATTAGCAAAAATGGATAATGAAAAAAGGATTGCAATAGAAAGTAAAGTCAACCCTAAAGTTCTTTAAGTACCTTAATAACAAAAAAATGATAAAAGAAAATATAGGACCCTTTCAGTGTGAGATGGGAAGGCAGATTATAGGAGATAAGGAAAAAGCTGAGGTATTAAACAAATTCTTTGCCTCTGTGTTTACCAGGGAAGAATCAAGTTCAATAGTAGCGCCACAGGAGGAAACCACAACCTCCATATTAATGAACAATTGGTTAACTGAGGAAGAAATTCATAAGCGACTTGAAAAAATTAAAGTAAATAAGGCACCTGGCCCCGATGGCATACATGCAAGAGTTCTCAAGGAGTTACGCTCAGTAATAGCCAAACCATTATATTTAATATTCAAGGACTCCATTTCCACAGGCTCCGTACCACAAGATTGGCGTAAAGCAGATGTGGTGCCTATATTTAAAAAGGGAGCTAGATCACAACCGGGAAATTACAGACCTGTAAGCCTGACTTCAATAGTAGGGAAGCTACTTGAAGGTTTAATACGGGATAACATTCAGGAATACCAAATGGAAAACAAAATTATTAGTAATAGTCAGCATGGATTTATGAAGGATAGATCTTGCCAAATTAACCTAATTGGTTTCTTTGAGGAGGTAAGTAGGAATCTAGACCAGGGTAATGCTGTTGATGTGGTCTACTTAGATTTTGCAAAGGCTTTTGATACGGTTTCACACAAGAGGTTGGTGTACAAAATAAAGAAAATTGGACTCAGTAATAATATATGCACTAGGATTGAAAACTGGTTAAAGGACAGACAACAGAGGGTTGTCATAAATGGAACTTTTTCAGGTTGGGCTAAAGTAGTGAGTGGAACACCTCAGGGATCGGTACTGGGACCCCTGCTTTTTAACTTGTCATTAATGACCTTGAGGTTGGGATCGAGAGCAAAGTCTCCATCTTTGCTGATGATACTAAATTGTACACAGAAAGAGTCCCTTTGTAGGCGCACCGCAGACCGTTATAGAATAAATGTGGTCAGGGGTGGGAAATAAAAGTGTATGGTGCAATGTAATCGTATTTTTATTTCAAACAAAAAAGGTGTGATAAAAACAGTATATGTTTATTCTACTTAGTATACTGTATTAAAAGACCATAAACAGGTCTAGAGAGTCTACTGTAGGTCCCCTGTAGGCATAAGTATCAGATGGTACTAGCTTCTGCTGAGTTATAGTGAATCACTGTAATGACTATGAAATTATTCATGCATCTATGTTCGTTCAAAGGTAGTATGGAGCACATGGTGAGTACTCATCAGTCGAATGGATATCTGTTGACGTAGGGTCTAAAGCCCCACTCTGACCTCTAAGTGGCTCAAAAGACCCAGATGTGATGAAAGTGTGTGGATAGACACTGTGGTTATGATGGTACAGTGAAATGGGCACTGTTGTTAACGTATGTACTTATGGTCATCCACATATTCCTGGGGTTCACTGCGCCTGTCTGGTGGCACGTGTAGGGGTTATTGGCTACCCACTGAGTCTGGCCAGGTCGGTATGATTGGTTTATAGAGTGGTGTTGCCAAACAGAGATTCACATAGAGGAGGAGGTGGGTATGAGGGTATGATATAGTTTGAGGTGTAGTCTGGGAGTTAATTATATTTTAAACACCTCTTAAAAAGGAAATATATTAGTATCCTCTTGTGTCAATTTGTTGTATTTGACAGGTTGATTTGTTGAAACCCACACACAAACTGATTTAAAATTAGTGCTGTTCTCATATGCACAGATCGATATTTTAGTTAGGGGTTCTAACTGCGCATGCGTCAACTTCGCTGTGAGTTGCCAGATGTATCGTGAGACTCTGAGGGTCTCTATAGGAAGCAACTGGTGCTGCTTGTAGCACTCGAAGGTGAGTATAGTTTTAACTTTGAAGTTAATGCTGTTCCTACATGCTCAGATCAATGTTATAGTTAGGGATTCTGACTGAGCATGCGTCAACTTCAGTGTGAGTTGACGGGTGTATATTGAGACTGATGGTCTCTATAGAGAGCAGATGGTGCTTGTGGCCCTTGGTGGTGAGTATGGTTTAAACAATGTCCTGCCAGAGGGTGTTATCGGGTTCCTATTGGGAAGAGGGGGGCCAAATTTAATTGCAGAGTCTAGATGGACCCTGCTTAGTGGTCCGTGCTATGCGGTGAAGTGCATGGGCTATTAGTCATGTGTCTCCTAGTGCCCCTTGGTAGAAAGCAACTGGTGCTGCTTGTGGCACTCTAAGATGTTCTCATACGCTCAAATCAATGTTTTGATTAGTAATTATGACTGCACATGTGTCAGCTTTACTGTGAGTTGACGGGTGTATATTGAGACTGATGGTCTCTATAGAGAACAAATGGTACTGCTTGTGGCACTTGACGGTAAGTATGGTTTGAGCAATATCGTGCCAGAGAGTGTTACCAGGTTTCTATTGGGAACAGGGTGGCCAGGTTTGCTTGCGGAGTCTAAATGGACCCTGCTATGTGTTCCGTAATTTACGGTGAAGTGCACGGGCTATTAGTCATGTGTCTCCTAGTGCCCCTTGATAAGTATCCACAGACCCCGTGTACAGGTACTTGTGTTCAAGATCCGAACTTAGTAGGTAAGTGAAGGTACTGTTAGTGGCTAAGATGATTAGCCATCATACTCGGTAGTCACTTGATTGCCATGCTGGTTGCGTCTATTTCATTTCTTACAGCTAGGCAGTGTTGTATACCAGAGGGTACGTACGGGGCCCCGTTGACAGCAGGACAGATGTATTGCTGGAATGGGTCAATGACCGGGCATATCAGGGCGCATCGGGGAGTACAGACAGGGCTCCTATTAGAACCGGAGCAGGTAAAAGTGTTGGTTAGTATATAGAGCAGTGACCGGGGGCAGTTCCAGGTGATGTTCTGGATTCCCACTCGGTGCATAGATGCATGAATCATTTCATAGTCATTACAGTGATTCACTATCTATAACTCAGCAGAAGCTAGTACCATCTGATACTTATGCCTACTGGGGACCTACAGTAGACTCTCTAGACCTGTTTATGGTCTATTTTAATACAGTATACTAAGTAGAATAAACATATACTGTTTTTATCACACATTTTTTGTTTGAAATAAAAATACGATTCCATTGCACCATACACTTTTATTTCTCACCCCTGACCACATTTATTCTATAACGGTCTGCGGTGCACCTACAAAGGGACTCTTTCTGTGTACCTCTCTTGATACACCCGTATAAATCTATCGATTTACTCCCTAGGCAGCACGCCTCCACCATCAAGGGGTCAGAGCGAGGTTCCTATCTATAGTTGTCGATACTAAATTGTGTAAGGTAATAGAATCAGAGCAGGATGTAATTTCTCTTCAGGAGGACTTGGAGAGACTGGAAACGTGGGCAGGTAAATGGCAGATGAGGTTTAATACAGATAAATGTAAGGTTATGCATTTAGGATGCAAGAATAAAAAGGCGACTTACAAATGAAATGGAGATATATTGGAGGAATCCTTGATGGAGAAGGATTTAGGAGTGCTTGTAGACTGCAGGCTTAGCAATAGTGCCCAATGTCATGCAGTAGCTGCAAAGGCAAACAAGATCTTATCTTGCATCAAACGGGCAATGGATGGAAGGGAAGTAAACATAATTATGCCCATTAACAAAGCACTAGTAAGACCACACCTTGAATATGGAGTACAATTTTGGGCACCAATCCTAAGAAAAGACATTATGGAACTAGAGAGAGTGCAGAGAAGAGCCACCAAATTAATAAAGGGGATGGACAATCTAACTTAGGAGGAGAGACTAGATAAATTATATTTATTTACATTAGAAAAGAGGTGTCTAAGAGGGGATATGATAACAATATACAAATATATTCGGGGACAATACAAGGAGCTTTCAAAAGAACTATTCATCCCACGGGCAGTACAAAGGACTCGGGGCCATCCCTTAAGGTTGGAGGAAAGGAAATTTCACCAGCAACAAAGGAAAGTGTTCTTTGCAGTAAGGGCAGTTAAAATGTGGAATTCATTACCCATGGAGACTGTGATGGCAGATACAATAGATTTGTTCAAAAAAAGGTTGGACATCTTTTTAGATGGGAAAGGTGTACAGGGATATAACAAATAAGTATACATGGGAAGGATGTTGATCCAGGGATTAATCCGATTGCCAATTCTTGGAGTCAGGAAGGAAGTCTTTTGGAGTCTGATCTCAGATGATAGGTGCTGCATGTGGTAGGGGTGAGGAGCTTGTTCAGGTAGCTGGGTAGCTTGCCCATAAAGAATTTGAAGGCAAGACAGGAAAGGTGAACTTTGCGCCTCGACTCGAGTGATGACCAATCTAGTTCTTTGAGCATTTCACAGTGATGTGTGTTATAGTTGCATTGGAGAACAAAATGACAAATTGAATTGTAGAGGGTGTCAAGTTTGCTAATGTGGGTTTGAGGTGCCGAGCCATATACTACAGAGGCGGCACATTTTATTTGAGTGCGGCTAGCTCCGCAAGCCTGGGGATGCCCCGGCATGCTAGCCGCACTCCCTCGGCGTGCCGCGCGTCATCGACGCGCGGTCACGCGTCATCGGGTGCCTGCGCCCCCTGCACGCGCGTCCAGGGCTCCGGTGTCCCGCGATGTGGGGGACGGCGGCAGGGGGTTCCGGGGGACCCGGCGAGCGGAGGGAGAAAGCCCCGATCAGAGGGCGCTCCTCCGCGGCTTCGGCGCGCGCCAGGCACATCCCGGCTCGCGCCTGGTTACTGCTGCGGCCGAGACCGGGCAAATGCTCACATAAACTCGGCCACAGCAGTATGTCTCCATAGTCAATAATTGGCATTAGCATCTGCTGTGCGATACGCTTTCTGACCAGGAGACTTAGGGAGGATTTATTCCTGTAAAGTACCCCTAGTTTGGCATAGGTCTTGGTTGTCAGGGTATCAATGTGCATCCCGAATGTTAAGTGGGAGTCAAACCATATGCCAAGGTATTTAAAACTAGTGACAAGGGTTAGGGTGGTGTTAGCATTGGTTCTAATCTGGAGCTCAGTCGTTGGAAGCTTTAAAAATTTAGTTTTGGTCCCAAATACCATTGTTACAGTCTTGTCAGTGTTTAAAAACAGTTTGTTTTGGGAAATCCAGTTTTCAAGTCTCAAAAAGTCAGACTGAAGTATGTGTTGAAGGTCAGAGAGGCTATGGCTGTGTGCATATAGGATTGTGTCATCTGCATACATGTGTATTGAGGCTTCCTGACAAGCTGTGGGAAGATCATTGATGAACACTGAGAAGAGTAGGGGCCCCAGAACACAGCCTTGCTGGACACCACAGGTGATATCCAGGGGGTTGGAGTTAGAGCTTGAGATGGACACTTGTTGGAATCTACCTGATAGGTAGGACTGAAACCAGTTTAAAGCATGCTTCCCTATTCCAGAGCTCTGGAGTTTGTTAAGCAGGATAGCATGATCAACAGTATCAAAAGCCTTTGCAAAATCTAGGAATACTGCACCAGTGAGTTGTCCCCGTTCCATTCCACACTGGATTTCATTACAAACTTTTAGCAGGGTAGTTACGGTGGAGTGTTTGGGGCGAAAGCCAGATTGGAATTGGCTAGGGAAATTTGTCTTGGTATAGTAATCGCTTAATTGGGAGTGGACACATTTTTCCATGACTTTGGATAGAATTGTGAGAAGTGAGATTGGCCTGTAGTTTGAGACAGTGTTTTTGTCCCCACGTTTGAAGATTGGGACAACTCTGGCAGTTTTCCAGGTCTTAGGGATATGGCCTGCAAACAGGATAGAGTTGACAATGGAAGCAATTGGTTTGGCAATGGCTGGGGCACCAAGTCGTAGGAACCTAGATTGTAGTAAATCAGGTCCACATTGGCTGCTTAGTTTTAATTTGAGGAGTGCTTGTGTAATCTCCTCTTCGGATACTTATTGGGTAAAGCAGGTTTGTGAGGTTTGTGGACCTGTCTCCGACAGTGGACGTGCTCATAAGGGACGTAAAGGTGGGGGGGAAGGGGGCCTCTTATTTCACTACAGCAGGGGTCTCATGAATACCTGAAATAGGGAGCTGTCATCATGGATAAAGACATATCGGTCTCCCTGCTCGCTTGTACATAGAGGTTTTTAGAACACTTATGACATTTATTCTGAAACTACAACTGTACCATTTGTAAACTAAAACTGGATAGTGGGTCTGGATATCAACGCATAATTTGCCAGAATAGTTGTACTCAAGGGTTAATGTTGGAACGGTTTAATCATTATTATTATTAGATATTTATCATTTTGGTTTGCTTACTATTGCAGAGTTTACTTTTGTATGTGGTTCTGAAAATCTCAATAGGTCATTTAAACTACAAAAAAATGCTCCTTAGTCTTTTCCATTTGTCGACCGTTTATTGGGAGGGGCTTACCTCCCCTTAAGGGCCATATTTAATTAATGGTGCAAAGCCATAAGGCACCTTACAGCCTATTGAAGGTCAAGCAGCAGTCTGCACCGATAGCCCATTTTCTTTTGCTTTCTTCCGCGGGCATCCCTAACGGGCTCCATGCAATTTGCCTGTCAGAGACCTACCCAGTGGCGGAGGGGACCCGCTAGTTAGGCCCAGCCAGAAGTCGCGCCCAACTTCCTGTAACGGCAGCTTTGGTGGGCCCTCCTGCATCACCGGCTGGGCACTGACAAGAGGGTGTTGTGAGTGAAAACAGGGGGGGGGAAGGGTATTGAGAGTAAGAACGGGGGAGGAAGGGTATTGTGAGTAAGAACGAACAGGGGGAGGATGGGTATTGTGAGTAAAATCGGGGGGAGGAAGGGTATTGTGAGTAAGAATTGGGGGAGGAAGGGTATTGCGAGTAAGAACGGGGGAGGAAGGGTATTGTGAGTAAGAATGGGGGGAGGGTATTGTGAGTAAGAACGGGGGAGGATGGGTATTGTGAGTAAGAATGGGGGGAGGATGGGTATTGTGAGTAAGAATGGGGGGAGGAATGGTATTATGAGTAAGAACGGGGGAGGGTGGGTATTGGGAGTAAGAATGGGGGGAGGAATGGTATTGTGAGTAAGAACGGGGGAGGAATGGTATTGTGAGTAAGAATAGGGGGAGGAATGGTATTGTGAGTAAGAATGGGGGAGGATGGGTATTGTTAGTAAGAAAAAGTAGAAGAAGTTGGACAGAGGATTATCATCCCAGTGTGCGTACATGGAAGACCATGTCCGGCGAGAGACCCTGACATGGGAGTATCCCTGTCAAATTATATAGTTAGATAGATTAGGGATCAGGATGCTGGCATAGCTACAGAAGATATGATATAGTACCTCCATCCTGACCAAGCACTGGATATTCACTACCTATCATCCAGGGTATAGACTTTGTGGCCATGGGAAGAGCAGTGCCCTGCAGGGTTTTATCTTGGACAATATTTTGTGGCCACTTTTCTGGGAGACCATCTATAATCTCTTTACTGAGCTCAGAATGCACGTTCACCTTTTTGTGATGTTCTATAAGAAAGTTGAACTACAGTATATGTTTATGCTGATTTGTTTAATACTGCGTTTAATAAAAGTATAAGATCTGCATTGGGTGTGTCTGGGGTTGCTGGGCAGAGTACCATTTCCATGACAACCAAGTTCTGGGCTGGCTGCCAATTACCTTTGAGTTGCACCAAAGTATAACTCCATATACAGCCCGTTTGCAGTTAACAAGCTCGATTTCTTTATTAGAATTGTCTGCAGTCTTTGTGGTGTACTATCCCTGAAAAGGTGCTCAGGATCTCAGGGCTATTAGTGACCTTGTAGCCACAGTTATTGGGGTACAAAAACCATTACATAAGAAAAAACGGTGGTGGGGGAGGAGGGGGGTTATTGAGTAAAAGCCGGGGAAGGTGTTGCGAGTTAAAGAGGGGGAAAAGTGGTGTGCGTAAAAACGAGGAGGGAGGGAGGCGTTATGTGTGTGAGGAAAAACGGGGGGAGACAGTTGGGGTTCCACAGAATTTCACAATATCATTATATGGTTCCTGAAACCAGAAAAGGTTTGGAAACTTTAAGAGATCTCTTCTTGCCCTTTCCAACGCCGTTTTTACTTTTAAAATCTAATATTCCGTTCAGGAGATAAAGGTTTGAAATATTACGCTTCCGGGAGGTTAAAATGGAGCTGTCCCCAGAGCCCAGTGCAGTCTAAGGATTACCATGATAACCTCAGGCGCTAGAGAGAAGAAAAACATGATTTTTAACACAAGAAAACCCCTTACATTTGTATTTATTTGGAAAGCGCAGGACATGCTCAGGGGGAAAGATGCCAACATCCTATGAGTTAAAAGCAGGTGCTTCTGGGAGGGATTGCTGCTTTAAGTGAGACGTGAGCTGCTAAAAATTCAGATTACTCTTTTCAATGTGATTACACTTAGATTAATCCTCAGTAAAGTATGAGGGTTAAATGTGCCCATGTGAAGGGAGTTTGTCCCACGGGGATTCCTGGAACTGCAGTTACAATAACTCATGTCTCTTCCAGGAATCCCCATGTGAGAGAGGCTGTCCTCTTATCTCAGACAAAGATAGAGCCACTAACCCTATTAAATTATTGCTGTAACCCTCAGGACAGCCGAGATGCAGGAATTGCCCCCTGAGAGAGCGATTACGTGGATCTCCTCCGTTAAGTGACATCCCTGGCAGGCCCATATTACTTGTAATGTATGTCTAGACCGGGTCAGAGCGAGGCAGAGAGAAGGGGACACAGGCAGAGCAAGCTGCTGTCCTCTCTCATGAGTGATCTCGCCAAAGAGAAACGCTGAGGCCCCTATTCTAATGTGATGTAAACACACCCGTCACCTCTCACTGAATTCCTGAAGTCTCAGGACCAAAGTGTACTAATAGCAGTGACATGTTTAAGGGGTCATTCCCGCCTATACTAATGGCAGTGACATGTTTAAGTGGTCATTCCCGCCTATACTAATGGCAGTGACATGATTAAGGGGTCAGTCCCTCCTAGGAGCAGAGTGTACTAATGACAGTGACATGATTAAGGGGTCAGTCCCTCCTAGGACCAAAGTGTATTAATGACTGTGACATGATTAAGGGGTCAGTCCCTCCTATGACCAAAGTGTACTAATGACTGTGACATGATTAAGGGGTCAGTCCCTCCTAGGACCAAAGTGTACTAATGACTGTGACATGTTAAAGGGGTAGTCTTTTTTTTTTTTTTTTTCTCAACCAAAAATTTTTTATTAGGTGAATGGTACAGGCATAGACGAATCTAACAACACAATGTCTTTCAATTCTGTAATCATAACACCTTCTTTTACTTTACTAACCAGATAGACTAAAAAGGCTCACTGGGAAAACCAGCCGACTAACAGGACCACTGACATTTACACAAGACAACAAAGGAAGGGTGGGGGAGGGGGGGGAATTAGGGAGAAAACAGCCTATAGAGCAGCACACTTTATATCCTAACGATGGTCCCTGACTTATCCATAGGGCTCTCTGCGCTTGCCCCTTGACCCTTTGACCTACAACTGTTAGATCCGGTCAGCCCTACCTGTCCCCCAGCTGTCTAATGTCTGTACCGTCCCGTCAGAGGAGAATGCATTTCCACCTATCAGAGCAATATATTGGTGGCATCTACCCCGGGGATATCCGACTGGGCCAGCCACGGTGACCAGACTTTTAAGAAATTTTCGCCAGTGTCGTTGACCAAACTCGTCAACTGCTCCATCCGGCACACATACCAGATTCTGTTTCTAATTTTTGGGATCATGGGTAACTCGGGTTGCTTCCACAATGCTGCGATTTCGCACCTCAAGGCTGTTGCAAAATGTGCAACTAATTTGTGCTCAGACTTATTCAACCCCCTGGTGCGCCTGCTTAGCAGGAACAACCAGGGGTCCAAGGGGACCGTGAGACCGAGAATTCTCTGTAGCCAATTCCTGATGGACTCCCAGATCGGGCCACTTTGGTGCAACTCCACAGCATATGCAACAAGTCTGCCTGTTCCCCACATTGTTTCGGGCACAATGGGGGGTAATGCTTGACAAACTTTGCCAATCTTGTCGGGGTGAGGTACCACCGCATTAGGACCTTATATGCATTCTCCTTTAACGTAACACACATAGAACTCTTTGCCGCCGCAGTTACTATGGTATCCCAGTCTTCGTACTCTAAAGTCTCCCCTAAGTCCGCTTCCCACTTATTCCTATAACCAGTGGTTGACAAATCACCAAAAAATCTTCTCGCCACACAAAAAAATCTACTCGCCACCTAGTACCAAACGTGTGCTGCTTGGGCCAATATTTACTCGCCCGGGGGTTAAATCCACTCGCCTGGGGCGAGCAAATGTATAGGTTTGTCGAACACTGCCTATAACCAAGTTTATTGTCACCGACTTGTGCAGGACAGACCACCTCTCTGTATATCCTAGAAGTAAGTCCCGTAGTGTCTGTTCCTCTTGAACATAGCTGCTTGAAATTCGTTCGCATTTGGGATTTTTAGTGTAGAACGCTCTTATCTGGAGATATCTAAAAAATTCAGAGTTTGGCATCTCTTTTTCTGATTTAATTTGCTCAAAGGATTTTATTGATTTCCTACCCTCCAGATGTAAGAGCCTTGTGAGGCCCTTCTGTTTCCATACTGTAAGGTCATGACTGCGCAGGCCCGGAGCGAAATCAGGGTTACCCATAATTGGGGTCATTAGTGAGTGCCTCACTGAGGGCATTCCTATATTTGGTATTCTCCCAAACTGCCAAGGAGCTGCCCATTGCGGCGAGAGGTTCACTGGCGGATTTAAATACACGTTTTGGAAGCCAAATTAGGTCATGTAATTCGACAGGATTGCAGCACTCCTTCTCCAACTCAACCCAACGTCTATGGCTGGGGTGTAGGTGCCACTGAATAATTTGAGATAATTGGGCCGCACTGAAATATGATAGCAAGCAAGGTACCCCGAGTCCTCCTCTTACAGTTGGTCTGGTTAACGTGTTAGACTTAATGCGTGGTTTTTTGTTACCCCAGACAAATTTCACCATAGAGGACTGCAGCCAGAGGATGTCCTCTCTGGTAACCTGTACCGGGAGGGTCTGGAACAGGTATAATATTCTCGGGAAAAGGTTCATTTTTAAACTCTGGATCCTGCCAATCCAGGAAATACCATAATCAATAGGTGCGTGATCCGACCATGAAATATCATGGATTCCCGTGTGGGAGATCTGAGAAACCATTCTATTAGAGACAAAAAGATAGTCTACCTGCTGTATCTGTCATGCGGGTGTGAGTAAAAGGTGTACCCTCTCTCCCCTTGGTGTTGTTCACGCCATACGTCTACTAGATTGTTGGCTTTCAACCCCCTAGCCCATGTTAGTCGGGTTTTCGGTCGGAAATTAATCCCTGGTGTACACCTGTCGAACGTCGGATCTAATGTCTGGTTAAAATCTCCCCCTACGATCACACAGCCCTGAGCTAGTTTGTCTAACGTGGAGAAGAAGTTGGCCATGAATGATCTTGCTTGCTCAATTGGAGCATAAACATTTGCCAACATGATGCTTTGGCCTCTGATATCCCCCACCACAATCAGGAACCGACCATTTTTATCTTTCTTTGTTAAGGTAATGTTCAACGGTACCCGATTGTGGATCGCTACTCCTCTTTTTTTTTTGTTTTGCTGAAGCTGAGGACCAGTTTCTATATCTACCGTCTATGTATTTTGGGGAACTCGATTTGGAGAAGTGTGTCTCTTGTATGAGAATAATGTCTGGGTCATATCTCTTGTAGTCGGTCAGCACCATCCATCGCTTCTGGGGACTATTGAAACCCTTTACATTATGGGATAATATTACAAAGTCCTTACCCATTTGTAGAGATTAAGGATTCTGTGGGCTACCTGTTCTTGTGGTACGACCTTGTAAGAGGACCGCATCTCCGTGTCGGACCACCTTCTGAACCGTGCTCTCTGGCTGCCGGGGCGGGAAACAGTGGGACACACAGGAGGAAAACATTGAGACATACACGAAACAACAGATTAACATAGATAATGAACAACCTGTGGTAACCCCAAGGCTAACCCCGGCTACCACATTATTTGCCCCTCCTGGACGTTCAGCCTGGTCGCAGTCCTGGATGCTCTTCCTCCAGCCGCTGACCGCAATGTCCGCTGGTCCAGTGAGGACTTGCATGAGCCACCACGGCGTGAGCCTACTGGTGCTCATGTGGAGACCCATACCGATAGTGGGAATGGACCTCGACACCTTCCCCCACTTCCTACTGACAAACTTGCATCAACTATCCACAGTTATACCAACGACCCCTCCTCCTCCTGATCCCTCTCGGGGGGTCTTCGTTGTAACCTAGAAAAACTCATTTAAACTCAACTCCAGAATATAAACCTAATATTCTCTACTCTTTCTAAATACTCTACTCTATCGCCTCTTTTCTACCTAAATTCCTCAAAAACGTCCATGCTATCATGTCTTAGCCCTTTCCCCCCACTCTATGTTCCCATCCACTCTCTAATGCCTCTCCTATGGTTTCTCGGGTGAGCTCCTCTTCAACCTGTACTGTTGACCCTTCTCTATGTACCCCCTTTCCTTTCCCCCTCTCCTCCCCATGTCCTCGCTCCCGCTTTGTCCGTCGCATCTGCGGGATCGATCTGCTCCTTGCCTTTATTCCAAGGCTCTTCCGCCACCGTTGGGGCTTCTTTCCTCTTCATCCTGCTGTCCTGGATGTGGTCTCGCGAGACTATGGCCGTTGCGGTGCCCTCCGAGAGCGTCATCGGCAGCATCCGCCGTGCCCCCTCCAAGATGGCCGCCCGGTCACTTCCTGCGACGCACATCCGGATGACGCAATTCCGCTGTTGACTGCCCATGAAGACGGCTGCTTTTCCCGCCTCTCTTTCCCGCCAGTGGAACCTCATTGCCTTGTAGCTCCCACAATGGCGCCCATGTCCTCTACTGACGCCATCTTGAGTGTCTGCGTTTCACCGCCATCTGCCTCCCTCTCCGTCGAAGTTTCTGGCCATCTACTCAGGTAAGGAGAGTCAATCATTTTTTATTTTAATTTATGGTTTCCTACGGAGCCCATCCTTCCTTCCGGGGCAACTTTTAATGTGAGGAATCTGACACATAGGTAGTCCAACAAAATTCTATAATTTTTTAATGCACCGGAACATCGGTGAACTATGATAACTGAGAATCGTCCACAACTTCTGGACAGGCATTGAGTCTTTTATTCAACTTCTGTGGCCTCCGCTGCGTGGTTCTGCTTTGGTTTCCCTACTTTCTGCCACTCCTGCTCCGGTGGTTGAACCCTGGGTGGGCTTGCATTCGATCCTTCTTTCAAACCCAGATTGCAAAGGAAATCTTCACCCTCCTCAATCTCTTTAATGGATAAGGCCCTCCCGTTCCTAATCACCAGGAGGCCGAACGGGAAGGTCCATCTGTACCGCACAGCCTTCTCTCTCAGGATTTTTGTTATTGGCTGCAGTCTCCTTCGTCTGGCTAAAGTGACCGGTGACAGGTCCTGGAAGATCTGCAGGGAGGCCTCCTCGAACCTGCATGTTCCTTCTGTCTTGGACCTCTGGAACACTGCGTCTCTGGTGCGAAAGTACAGGCATACCCCGCATTAACGTACGCAATGGGACCGAAGCATGTATGTAAAGTGAAAATGTACTTAAAGTGAAGCACTACCTTTTTCCCCACTTATCGATGCATGTACTGTACTGCAATCGTCATATACGTGCATAACTGATGTAAATAACGCATTTGTAACAGGCTCTATAGTCTCCCCGCTTGCGCACAGCTTCGGTACAGGTAGGGAGCCAGTATTGCTGTTCAGGATGTGCTGACAGGCGCATGCGTGAGCTGCCGTTTTCCTATTGAGCGATAGTACTTACTCGCGAGTGTACTTAAAGTGAGTGTCCTTAAACCGGGGTATGCCTGTAGTGTAGCCTTGCTATCACATCCCGCGGTTGTTCTGTGGCCAGCGGTCTGCTCCTCAGGGCTCGGTGACAGCGATCCATCAGCAGTTCACTCTCCCGTAGATCAGGTAAGATCGCCGCCATCCACTGGGAGACAAAGCCCTCCACATCAGTGACCGATTCGGGAACGCCGCGAATTCTGATATTGTTTCGGCGTTCCTTATTTTCCGCGTCTTCTTGCCTGTCAGCCAGTTCAGAGACCTGTGCTTGAAGATGGGAGCATTTCTTGTCCGTCTTCTTGGCCGATTTGGACGCAGCCGCCATTTTCTCTTCCAGGGCCCCGGTCCGCTCACCCACATTTTTAACCTCCTTTCGGATCTCCTGGATCTCAGCCTGCAGGAGGTTTTTCAGGTCCCGGTACAGTCTGTCGAAATCACAGCGCCGGACTGGTAGCTGCTCTTGCCCCTCATTTGTCTCTTCTTCTCGGTCTAAGTCCGATCCGTCGTTCGAATTCGGCGCCATTTCTGAGCTGGCTGCCCGCGAGCTGGATCTACTCAGATATTTCCTGAGATCTCCTGTATTTTTTTTCTTGCCGGTTGCGGGGCCATCTCTGGGTATTTACTGATATTTCTGATGAGTTTCTAGGTTGTGTGTGTGTTTAGATTGTGGATTTTATGTTGTTTAGTTCACTGTGGGGGACGGAGCTCACGGCTTATGCTGCCATCCACCTCACCGTCGCGCATGCGCTCCCCGTTTAAGGGGTAGTCTATCCTTCCTAGGACCAGTGTAGTAATGACAATGACATGTTTAAGGGATCAGTCCCTCCTAGGACCAGTGTGTATTAAATTAATGGCAGCGACATTGTGACGGGGAAGGGGTAACCAGGCTCACGAATAAAGGTTAAGCCCACTTGGTTGCCCCTTAACGGTGTTTTGGGGTCTTAGGCTGAGTCCATGGTGACTCAGTCCATGGTGACTCAGCCCATGCGGAGGCGCGCTGAGGCTGAGGGAAAGCGGGTGCTTTCCCTCGCCTTGGTTAGCGCGCCAGTGACGTCACGGAGCTGGTTCGCCCTCATTGGGCGAACCACTCACGAAACCGGCCCTGCGTTCCCGCAAGCGCTTGAATCTAAAATTTTCTTAAGACTCACGCTTCCGCACGCTTGCGGAAGTGTGCGCGAGCCCCTGCTAAAGCCGCTCTCATTGCGGCTGCAGGGGCTCACTGGTAAGCATGACCGCGCCACAGCACGGGTCAGTGCCTAAGCGCTAATCATGCCCGAGGCCTTAGCGTGTTAGCTCTTGGACCCGTGTATTGCGCATGTGTTGCCTTGCAGTGTGGAAGGGATACAGGCTAGTGTAAAGGAAGCAGGTTAGCTTACACTCTATCTCAATACACCAAAAGGCTGTAACATATTTTAACAAAAGCGTGTATAGAAGTATATTTTATTAAGCAGCAGTGTTTTAAGAAAATATGAGGGAAAAGGGGGAAAGTTTGCGCCAAAAAAGAGAATTTTTCCTACTGTTCAATATGTGGTTCCAGTCCTTTCCACAGAGTGATTTCGCTGCCTGAGTCTTTTAGAGGTTATTCACCAACCTCTGTGTGGATTTGAATAGAAAAAAGGGTGGAATGTCCTCGGGCGCGTCACTCTGCTTGCGGCTCCACGGCGTGTATTATATGCAAGGCAAAGGAGAGAGAGAAGGGCCACAGTGAAAAAAGACAGCTCAAAGTTTTGCACACTTTTTCATCAGGGTGGAGGGAAGGGGGGGGGGTTGGGAGGGGTGAGAGATGAAGACAAGATGTTATTAATTCAAACTTTTTGACTGGGGACACACTCACATTAAAAAACTCTCAAAACTTGAATTGATGTCTCCCCCTCTTTTTGTAGTTGGTGTCTTCAACAGATGTCTTCTCTTCTATGTGCAGGTAGATGGATTGAGGCCGAGGAAATGCCTCCTAAAATCTTCCTTAGAAAAAATAAAAGGGAAAAAATAGTGCAATACAGTTTATTAACGAATAGAGACTTGAGATTTAGAACTTACAAGCGACCGATCAATTCGAGCATAGGAAGGAGATGCCGCCAGGCTCCACAACTTGTCCCTTTCTGGGCAGTGGTGTCCTGTCTCGGCTGGTTCCCGCTTGGCAGATGTATACTGTCTGTGGCTTGGGTTGCAGGTGGCCGCGGTGCGGATGTTCAGAGCCCGTGCACAGGCTATGTCCTCCCCCTCCGGCCGCCTATCTTCCCCGTGCAGACAATTCCAGGCTTCCCTGCTCCGCTGTGCATGCGCATGCGCAGACGGCGAGACGCTGGGCCAGGGAAATCAGACCTCCTCACTATGGTGGCTTGTAGAGACCAAAAAACGTCAGACGCGTTTCGCCAATGCTTCCTCAGAGTGTCCCTTCTCTCTCTCCTTTGCCTTGCATATAATACACGCCGTGGAGCCGCAAGCAGAGTGACGCGCCCGAGGACATTCCACCCTTTTTTCTTTTTAAGAAAATATGTTTTGCTTTGTGCATGTAACATAAGGCAGGGACTTTTCATCTCGGGATCAAAGGAGAACTCCTGGCCACCCAAGGTTTTGGTGCCGGGTAGTCTCCTGGAAGTCCCATAGATCACAGTAACACTTGTGCCAGAAGTGTGAGCAGCAGATGGGCCGGATAGCTAGGTTGAGTGCTAGCATCCTGCGTTGAAGGCAAGCTATCCTGGCCCGTTGTCACCGGCCCCAGACTTTCGGCCCTTGAGCCTGCGGGGGGCTTGGAATAGTAAGTGAGCAAGATGGCGATCTGCGCACATACCCTCTTACTTTTCTGAAGCTATAGGTGCCAGCTTTCACAAACCTGGCAGAGTGTGTAATTGGTCAGTGATGAAATTCCCACGCCAGGGGTTGGTGGGACTGCCTGTCCCAAAGTGTGTAAGACAGCTAGTCACCATCCCAGAGGTGGGATTCAATGTGTTCCAAGAATTCCAAGCTCTGAGTAAGTCATCTAAGATTCTCAGAGGCTACTTGAAGGAAAAGCTTCCTGGATTATTTTGCTGTTTGTTTTGCAACTAGGAAAGGTTGTTGGTGTTACCCCAGATTTCAAAAGTATGTGTATTTTTAGTGTAAATTGTGTTACATTGTGTGTTTGTCTTTTCCTGAAATAAATTACAATTTATTTTACCTCCTTGTTTTGCTCAATCAAATGATCCCAGTATAAATGTGTTGATAAAACTAGTCTCCCGTGACAGACATGTTTAAGGGGTGTGTCCGTCCTAGGGCAGGGTGGGATAAAAGAAGACACTACATTGACACTCACCATGCAGAACCCTGCTTCCCCCACCAAAGACAAGCAATTAATCTCAGAGAAAATAAAAAAATCAAATATTTGTTATTAAACAGCAAGATTTGTTTAGGAAAGCTAAATAGACCGTTAAATTCTTTGCGACAGATTTATTTTTGTAGCAGGCTATGTGGGATTGCACCTTAAAGAGGCAGTCCAAGCAGTTTACATTTTTTTTAAAATATATTTTTAAGTTTTCATATATGCAGCCTTTGATTATGTTTATTGAAAACTAATGACCTAAACTGACGATCTACTCGTTCTCCCGTGATCGATCAGCCAAGAACCTTCTTCCCAGGGTTCACTATATGGCTGCCTTTCACTTTCAAATCAATCCTTCAGTCAGTGCAAGTCAGCAGCTACAATGTATTCTAAAAGTACTAAGGTAGCATTATCTATTGTTGCAGTTTGCAGCTTAAACTGCTTGGAATATTGGCAACAAATGATCACAAACAGGAAAGTGTTACAAAGACCTAGCACTGCTAGAGACATTTGCTAAAACCTGCTATAGATATCAAAAAATGCTCAGTATATTAAAAACTGATCACAAATGGCATTACTCCAGTTCAATTTGGAGCCTGCAACACAGTCCAAAAAAGGAGGCACCCGTCTAAAAGCCGCAACCTCATCGCAAGAGAGAACGATGTAAAAATAAACATGCTGTAATGTACAGTGGTAGAGTATCTCTGTGCAACCCTCCTACATCCCTTTCCATCCCTTAACCCTTTGCTGGCACAGGGGAACGAGAGACAGCTGCGCATTTGTGTTGGATAGTGGATAGCTATGAGAACCATAAAAAGGGAAGATGATAAATAGCTGTGACCACCCCTCGGAGAAAGGCAGAGTGAGGAAGACCCTGGTCGCTAGATGGCCATGTAGTATTTAAGAGGGAGGAGCAGAATGAGAGCTAGCTGTGCATACCAGCAGATAGAAAAGCAGTGACAGATAGCTGCACATGTCACTGTTCGTGCAGCAGAATGACAGATAGCTGTGCATGTCACAGTGGCAGAGGAACACGAGGAGACATAGCTGTGTATGTCACTATTAGGGTATACGCGTGATAGATAGATAGCTGTGCATGTCGTAGCGAGAGGGACGCAGGATGAGAGATAGCTGTGTGTGTGTGTCGCCGTTTGAAGAGCGCGGTGATAGATGGCTGTGCACATCAAAGCCAGAGCGGCACAGTGTGAGAGATAGCTCTGTGCGTGACCGTAAGGCCGGCAGTTATGAAAAAGAAGCAGCGCAGATGGTGACAGATAGCCGTGCACGCCACCTGCTAGCGGAGCCGGGTGATCAATAGCTGCTGACGTCACCACGAGACATGATAAAGAGCGGCTAATGAGAGGTAGCTGCAATTAGGAAGCGGTACACAGCGCCACGCGTAGATATCGGGGAGTGAAGGACGCCGCGTGCTTCCCTGCCTGGTCCCACAACGCTAAGAGGTGCCAGCCACTGCTCCGCTGCGCTCTACACCCGGCATCCCCGTGCACTTCACACTATCCATTAATCCCACGCGCTCTCTGCAGCAGGCCCAGGAATTCAAGGCTGATGTGTGTTATTTACTTGGCGCCGACTGTGTACTTGGCGCTTTGCAAAGACAATACAGTACAACAGGGGATTATAATACAATAAGCGCAGCGTCACACACACGCAGCGTCACACACACACACGCAGCGTCACACACACACACGCAGCGTCACACACACACACGCAGCGTCACACACACACACGCAGCGTCACACACACACACGCAGCGTCACACACACACACGCAGCGTCACACACACACACGCAGCGTCACACACACACACGCAGCGTCACACACACACGCAGCGTCACACACACACACGCAGCGTCACACACACACACGCAGCGTCACACACACGCAGCGTCACACACACACGCAGCGTCACACACACACACGCAGCGTCACACACACACGCAGCGTCACACACACACGCAGCGTCACACACACGCAGCGTCACACACACGCAGCGTCACACACACACGCAGCGTCACACAGACACACGCAGCGTCACACACACACACGCAGCGTCACACACACACACGCAGCGTCACACACACACACGCAGCGTCACACACACACACGCAGCGTCTCACACCCACACACGCAGCGTCACCCACCCACACACGCAGCGTCACACACACGCAGCGTCACACACACACGCAGCGTCACACACACACACGCAGCGTCACACACACACGCAGCGTCACACACACACGCAGCGTCACACACACGCAGCGTCACACACACGCAGCGTCACACACACGCAGCGTCACACACACGCAGCGTCACACACACACGCAGCGTCACACAGACACACGCAGCGTCACACACACACACGCAGCGTCACACACACACACGCAGCGTCACACACACACACGCAGCGTCACACACACACACACGCAGCGTCTCACACCCACACACGCAGCGTCACCCACCCACACACGCAGCGTCACCCACCCACACACGCAGCGTCACACCCACACACGCAGCGTCACCCACACACGCGTCACCCACACACGCAGCGTCACCCACACACACACGCAGCGTCACACCCACACACGCAGCGTCACCCACACACGCAGCGTCACCCACACACGCAGCGTCACCCACACACGCAGCGTCACCCACACACGCAGCGTCACACACACACGCAGCGTCACACACACACGCAGCGTCACACACACACGCAGCGTCACACACACACGCAGCGTCACACACACACGCAGCGTCACACACACGCAGCGTCACACACACACGCAGCGTCACACACACACGCAGCGTCACACACACACGCAGCGTCACACACACACGCAGCGTCACACACACACACGCAGCGTCACACACACACGCAGCGTCACACACATGTCCTCGGGCACCAACAACAACTGAAGTGAGGATGCCGCAGCCCCGCCCCTCCCCTCCACTGGCGGACACCAGCCACCTCCGTCCAGTCTCCGAGCTCCCACCGGTCCAGAAGGCTCCTCTATCCTGTCCGGGCGCTCCGACCGGTCGGTCCCGGGCGTGGGGGGCGGAGCATGCAGTGCAGACCGCAGGACGCACGGCGACACGGAGTGGGCGCGAACCGGCATCGGGAGGACGCTGAGCCGCCCGATGAGCGGGAGCAGCCGCAGGCTCGAGCCGCAGCATGCGCACACCGCCAGGCCGTTGGACGACGGGCACACGTGCAACGCGCAGGTGACAGGGGGGCACGAGGCGACCGACACAGGGGGCAGTGGGGGGGGTCAGTGGGTGGGGGAGTGACACCTGGGGGGCAGGGGGCGCGATACCCGGGGGTGGGGCAGGTGGGGGTGATACCCGGGGCAGGGGGACTCAGCGGGAGACAGGGACACAGAGAACACGGGGGGAGAGGGACACAGAGAACACAGAGAACACGGGGGGAGAGGGACACAGAGAACACGGGGGGGAGAGAGACACAGAGAACACAGGGGGAGGAGGAAAAGAGGAGAGTGGCCGGGCGGCAGGCCGCGGGGCGAGGAAGAGAAGAGGAGAGCGAGCATGCAAGCCAATGAGAGGCGTGCGGGGGCGGGTCTGGGCCATGGACCAATCTGATTGGCCAGAGGCTAAGTGACAGACCGACGGACCAATCAGATTGCCCATAAGAACAGCAAACATACAACGTTTTCAAATATATATATCTCCACCCCCTTATAACGCTGTGCTTGGGGTCCAAAGAATCACATCGCGTTATAAGCAGATCGTGTTATAAATAATGTACAATTGTATGCATTGTACAATAAAGTATTTAAGATACCAATAATCGTGTAGTATTCATAAATACGAAAATTGGGAGCCACGCTTGCATCTCATAAGCGTATTCGTGTTGTAACGGATCGCGTTATAACGGGGTTGAGCTATATATATATACTAGCTGAGAGACCCGGCGTTGCCCGGGATGTAATTTTGGGGGGGGGGCGTACGACAGGGTTAGGCTTCCCCCCCCCTTGACATCTAGGTGGGTGACTGAGTTGACTGAGTGTGTGGGTGACTGTGTGGGTGGGTGGGTGACACTTGACTGAGTGGGTGGGTGGGTTGGTGACTGAGTGGGTGACTTTGGGTCGGTGACTGGGTGGGTGACTTTGGGTCGGTTTGACTTTGGGTCGGTAGGTGGGTGACTTTGGGTCGGTGGGTGTGTGACTTTGGGTCGGTGGGTGGGTGACTTTGGGTCGGTGGGTGGGTGACTTTGGGTCGGTGGGTGGGTGACTTTGGGTCGGTGGGTGGGTGACTTTGGGTCGGTGGGTGGGTGACTTTGGGTCGGTGGGTGGGTGACTTTGGGTCGGTGGGTGGGTGACTTTGGGTAGGTGGGTGGGTGGGTGACTGGGTTGGTGGGTGGGTGGGTGAGTTTGGGTCGGTGGGTGGGTCGGTGACTGGGTGACTTTTTCAGGGTCGGTGACTGGGTGGGTCAGTGACTGGGGTCGGTGACTGGGTGGGTCAGTGAGTGGGTAGGTGGGGTCGGTGAGTGGGTGGGTGGGGTCGGTGAGTGGGTGGGTGGGGTCAGTGACTGGGTGGGTGGTTTTGGGTGAGACTGGGTAGGTGAGTGTGAGACTGAATGGGTGGGTGAGTGTGAGACTGAATGGGTGGGTGAGTGTGAGACTGAATGGGTGGGTGAGTGTGAGACTGAATGGGTGGGTGAGTGTGAGACTGAATGGGTGGATGAGTGGGAAACTGAATGGGTGGATGAGTGGGAAACTGAATGGGTGGATGAGTGGGAAACTGAATGGGTGGGTGAGTGGGAAACTGAATGGGTGGGTGAGTGGGAAACTGAATGGGTGGGTGAGTGGGAAACTGAATGGGTGAGTGGGAAACTGAATGGGTGGGTGAGTGGGAGACTGAGTGGGAGAGTGGGTGGGAGACTGGGTGGGAGACTGACTGACTGGGTGAGTGAGTGGGTGGGTGAGTGGGAGACTGACTGGGTGGGTGAGTGTGTGACTGACTGGGTGAGTGGGTGACTGACTGGGTGGGTGAGTGGGTGACTGACTGGGTGACTGACTGGGTGGGTGAGTGGGTGACTGACTGGGTGGGTGAGTGGGTGACTGACTGGGTGGGTGAGTGGGTGACTGACTGAGTGGGTGACTGACTGGGTGACTGACTGGGTGAGTGAGTGGGTGGGTGAGTGGGTGACTGACTGAATGGGTGGGTGACTGGGTGACTGACTGAATGGGTGACTGAATGGGTGGGTGACTGAGTGACTGGGTGGGTGACTGAGTGACTGGGTGGGTGACTGAGTGGGTGGGTGACTGAGTTGACTGGGTGGGTGGGTGACTGAGTGGGTGGGTGACTGGGTGGGTGGGTGGGTGACTGGGTGGGTGGGTGGGTGACTGACTGGGTGGGTGACTGACTGGGTGGGTGACTTGACTGAGTGAGTGAGTGGGTGGGTGACTGGATGGGTGACTGGGTGACCAAGTGAGTTTTTGAGTGACTAAGTGAGTGGGTGGGTGGGTTACTGAGTGGGTGGGTGACTGAGTGGGTGGGTGGGTGACTGTGTATGTAATTATTGTGTGTGATTGTTGATTGTGTGGGGTGTGTGTGTGGATGAGTGAGTGTGTGATGTGATAGTGAGTGTGTGGTGTGTGTGTGTCAGTGTTGGTTAGTTGAGTGTTTGTGTGCAATAAATTAGACAGATGTGTAAATAGTAATGTTTTGTGTAAAATATGTTATTGAAAGGAAGAGGTGATTTATTGTGCTAGGTGTGTTAGTAGCGGAGGTGTTGTGTTGTTGTATATGTTTGTGTGTGGTGGGATGTTGATGTGCAATGGGAGTGGGTGGTGAGACGTGTAAATGTGCATTGTATTCAGTGTAGTGTGTATGGTGAAGGGTAGGTAATTGGAACAGTGGGTTGGGTGTGTGTGTTTGTTTAGTGGTGGTTGTGTTGTGTGTGGTAGTTAAGGTTATGTTGAAGTGTTGTTTTGTGTGTTGTATCAGCAGAGGAGGTTGGTGTGTGTGTGTGAGTACGTGTGTTGCGTGGTTGAGGGCGTGTGGCGTTGCTGAGTGCGTGTGTGTGTGCATGTGTTTGTGTATTTGTGTGTGTGTTGTGTGTGATGGTGTGTGGTGTGTGTGAGAGCATGTGTGTATGTGGCGTGTGTGATGGCATGTGTGTGTGTATGACGCATGTTGTGTGTGTGAGTGCGTGTTGTTGGTCATAGACATGTTGTAAATTGCTTGTTTTTGAGTGTAGTGTGTGTATTATGAGGGTGAAGGTGAGGTGTGATTTGTTGTTATGTGTGGCATAGAATGACAGGATGTTTGTGTGTGTGTGTGTGTGTGTGTGTGTGTATGAGGGGTTTTTGTGTGGGTGAGTGTTGTGTGTGAGTGGTGGTGTGAGAAGTGTTTTAGAATAAATTATACAGACAGTGAAATTGTTAGGAAAACATATTTTATTGTAAGGAACAGCTGAGTTTCAGTGGTAGGTGTTGTCATACATTGTGTGAGGTAGCGGGAGTGACATTGGTGGCATGCTGTTTGACTGTAGTCCGCGGCGTTGCGGTCCGGTTGCGGAGGGAGATGTGTGAGGTGCAGGAGATGTCAGGCGTGCTGGTTGTTCCGCGGGAGGTAGAGTGTGTGAGGTAGCGGGATAGCGGGAGTGACATCGGTGGCATGGTGTGTGGTGTGTGTGAGAGCATGTGTGTGTGTTGCTGGTGTGTGATGGCGTGTGTGTGTGTATGAGGCATGTTGTGTGTGTGACGTGTGTGAGTGCGTGTTGTTGGTCATACACATGTTAAAAATGGCATGTTTTTGAGTGTAGTGTGTGGCATAGAATGACAGGATGTTTGCGTGTGTGTGTGTGTGTGTATGAGGGGGTTTTGTGTGGGTGAGTGTTGTGTACATTATACAGACAGTAAAATAGTTAGGAAAACATATTTTATTTCAACGAACATCTGATTTCCAGTGGTAGGTGTTGTCATACACTGTGTGAGGTAGCGGGATAGGGGGAGGAACATTGGTGGCATGGTGTGTGAGTGTAGGCCGCGGCCTCGCGGTCCGGTTGCGGTAGGGAGCTGTGTGAGGTGCAGGAGATGAGGCGTGCTGTGTGGTCCGCGGGAGCTACACTGTGTGAGGTAGCGGGATAGGGGGAGGGACATCGTTGCCATGGTGTGTGAGTGTAGGCCGCGGCCTCGCGGTCCGGTTGCGGTAGGGAGCTGTGTGAGGTGCAGGAGATGAGGCGTGCTGTGCGGTCCGCGGGAGCTACACTGTGTGAGGTAGCGGGATAGGGGGAGGGACATCGTTGCCATGGTGTGTGAGTGTAGGCCGCGGCCTCGCGGTCCGGTTGCGGTAGGGAGATGTGTGAGGAGCAGGAGATGTGAGGCGTGCTGTGCGGTTCGCGGGAGCTACACTGTGTGAGCTAGCGGGATAGGGGGAGGGACATTGGTGGCATGGTGTAGCGGGGTAGGGGGCCTCGCGGTCCGGTTGCGGTAGGGAGCTGTGTGAGGTGCAGGAGATGTGGCGTGCTGTGCGGTTCGCGGGAGCTACACTGTGTGAGGTAGCGGGATAGGGGGAGGGACATCGTTGCCATGGTGTGTGAGTGTAGGCCGCGGCCTCGCGGTCCGGTTGCGGGAGGGAGATGTGTGGCGTGGAGGGGAGGAGGCGTTTGAAGAGGCAGTCTGCAGTGTTTGGTGTTGTGTGAATGTGTGTGTGTGTTGTGTTTGTGCGTTGTGTGTAGATTCTGTACCTCAGTGGTTCCCAAACTTTTTCGGTTCAAGGCTCCCCAAGGCGATCAGGATTTTTACGCGGCGCCCAAAGTAAAAACAAAGGTGTATATACATACCTAACAGTTGCAGTGCGCAGTTGGTGTCTCTCTCACACACTCTCACTCTCTCTGACCTCACTCTCTCTCTCTCTGACCTCACTCTCTCTCTCTCTGACCTCTCTCTCTCTCTCTCTGACCTCTCTCTCTCTGACCTCTCTCTCTCTCTCTCTGACCTCTCTCTCTCTCTCTCTGACCTCTCTCTCTCTCTCTCTGACCTCTCTCTCTCTCTCTCTGACCTCTCTCTCTCTCTCTCTCTGACCTCTCTCTCTCTCTCTCTGACCTCTCTCTCTCTCTCTCTGACCTCTCTCTCTCTCTCTCTGACCTCTCTCTCTCTCTCTCTGACCTCTCTCTCTCTCTCTCTGACCTCACACTCTCTCTGACCTCACACTCTCTCTGACCTCACACTCTCTCTGACCTCCCTCACTCTCTCTCTCTGACCTCACTCTCTCTCTCTGACCTCACTCTCTCTCTCTGACCTCACTCTCTCTCTCTGACCTCACTCTCTCTCTCTGACCTCACTCTCTCTCTCTGACCTCACTCTCTCTCTCTGACCTCACTCTCTCTCTCTGACCTCACTCTCTCTCTCTGACCTCACTCTCTCTCTCTGACCTCACTCTCTCTCTCTGACCTCACTCTCTCTCTCTGACCTCACTCTCTCTCTCTGACCTCACTCTCTCTCTCTGACCTCACTCTCTCTCTCTGACCTCACTCTCTCTCTCTGACCTCACTCTCTCTCTCTCTCTGACCTCACTCTCTCTCTCTCTCTGACCTCACTCTCTCTCTCTCTCTGACCTCACTCTCTCTCTCTCTGACCTCACTCTCTCTCTCTGACCTCACTCTCTCTCTCTCTGACCTCACTCTCTCTCTCTGACCTCTCTCTCTCTCTGACCTCTCTCTCTCTCTCTGACCTCACTCTCTCTCTCTCTGACCTCACTCTCTCTCTCTCTGACCTCACTCTCTCTCTCTCTGACCTCACTCTCTCTCTCTCTCTCTGACCTCACTCTCTCTCTCTCTCTCTGACCTCACTCTCTCTCTCTGACATCACTCTCTCTCTCTGACATCACTCTCTCTCTCTCTCTGACATCACTCTCTCTCTCAGTCTCCCGGTGCTGCTCCTCCAGCGTGCGCGCCGGGCCTCCCTCTCTCAGCGTCGCTGAGCCGGGCTGAACAGATGCACAAAGCCCCTACATCTGTAATCAGCGCTGCTATAGTTCCTCTGGCCTGGGACATAGTAAGGCCTCGGTCCCGCTGCGCTCGTTGGCGCGGGCGGCGGGTCGCGAGTTCCCCACCAGCAGGGGAATCCTCGCGAGCCGGTTCCGGTCCCCCCTGGCTGCACAGCTGACTACACGCTGTAGCGAGTCAGCCGCTGGAGACACCAGAGAATGGTGTTTCCTAGCGTTGACGCGTGACGTGTGTGGCTGTGAGCCAATGGGGAGGGGAGGCTTCGGGAGGAGGAGAGGCTTCGGGGAGCGGGGAGGAGTGTGGAGTGAAAGCAGGTGCGTGCCTGTCTGTGTATGTGTCTGAGTGCGTGAGTGCCTGTCTGTGTGTGTGTGTGTGTGTGCCCGAGTGCGTGAGTGCCTGCCTCTGTCTGTGTGTGTATGAGTGCGTGAGTGCCTGCCTGTGTGTGCGCGCGTGTGTGTGTATGAGTGCGTGAGTGCCTGCCTGTGTGTGCGCGCGTGTGTGTGTATGAGTGCGTGAGTGCCTGCCTGTGTGTGCGTGTGTGCGTGTATGAATGAGTGCCTGCGTGTGTGTGTTTAAACTTACCTTCCAGCTCCAGCCCGAGTCCGTGGAGGGAGGGGGGGGAGAGTAGCGGGTCCCTCCGCTCAAGCCACGCCCCCCCTCCCTGTCCCTGTCCGGTTGCGGTAGGGAGCTGTGTGAGGTGCAGGAGATGAGGCGTGCTGTGCGGTCCGCGGGAGCTACACTGTGTGAGGTAGCGGGATAGGGGGAGGGACATCGTTGCCATGGTGTGTGAGTGTAGGCCGCGGCCTCGCGGTCCGGTTGCTGTAGGGAGCTGTGTGAGGTGCAGGAGATGAGGCGTGCTGTGCGGTCCGCGGGAGCTACACTGTGTGAGGTAGCGGGATAGGGGGAGGGACATCGTTGCCATGGTGTGTGAGTGTAGGCCGCGGCCTCGCGGTCTGGTTGGGAGCTGTGTGAGGTGCAGGAGATGTGGCGTGCTGTGTGGTCCGCGGGAGCTACACTGTGTGAGGTAGCGGGATAGGGGGAGGGACATCGTTGCCATGGTGTGTGAGTGTAGGCCGCGGCCTCGCGGTCCGGTTGCGGTAGGGAGATGTGTGAGGTGCAGGAGATGTGAGGCGTGCTGTGCGGTCCGCGGGAGCTACACTGTGTAAGGTAGCGGGATAGGGGGAGGGACATTGGTGGCGTGGTGTAGCGGGGTAGGGGGCCTCGCGGTCCGGTTGCGGTAGGGAGATGTGTGAGGTGCAGGAGATGTGAGGCGTGCTGTGCGGTTCGCGGGAGCTACACTGTGTGAGGTAGCGGGATAGGGGGAGGGACATTGGTGGCATGGTGTAGCGGGGTAGGGGGCCTCGCGGTCTGGTTGCGGTAGGGAGCTGTGTGAGGTGCAGGAGATGAGGCGTGCTGTGCGGTCCGCGGGAGCTACACTGTGTGAGGTAGCGGGATAGGGGGAGGGACATCGTTGCCATGGTGTGTGAGTGTAGGCCGCGGCCTCGCGGTCCGGTTGCGGTAGGGAGCTGTGTGAGGTGCAGGAGATGAGGCGTGCTGTGCGGTCCGCGGGAGCTACACTGTGTGAGGTAGCGGGATAGGGGGAGGGACATCGTTGCCATGGTGTGTGAGTATAGGCCGCGGCCTCGCGGTCCGGTTGCGGTAGGGAGCTGTGTGAGGTGCAGGAGATGTGGCGTGCTGTGCGGTCCGCGGGAGCTACACTGTGTGAGGTAGCGGGATAGGGGGAGGGACATCGTTGCCATGGTGTGTGAGTGTAGGCCGCGGCCTCGCGGTCCGGTTGCGGTAGGGAGATGTGTGAGGTGCAGGAGATGTGAGGCGTGCTGTGCGGTCCGGGGGAGCTACACTGTGTGAGGTAGCGGGATAGGGGGAGGGACATTGGTGGCATGGTGTAGCGGGGTAGGGGGCCTCGCGGTCCGGTTGCGGTAGGGAGATGTGTGAGGTGCAGGAGATGTGAGGCGTGCTGTGCGGTCCGCGGGAGCTACACTGTGTGAGGTAGCGGGATAGGGGGAGGGACATTGGTGGCATGGTGTAGCGGGGTAGGGGGCCTCGCGGTCCGGTTGCGGTAGGGAGATGTGTGAGGTGCAGGAGATGTGAGGCGTGCTGTGCGGTTCGCGGGAGCTACACTGTGTGAGCTAGCGGGATAGGGGGAGGGACATTGGTGGCATGGTGTAGCGGGGTAGGGGGCCTCGCGGTCCGGTTGCGGTAGGGAGCTGTGTGAGGTGCAGGAGATGTGGCGTGCTGTGCGGTTCGCGGGAGCTACACTGTGTGAGGTAGCGGGATAGGGGGAGGGACATCGTTGCCATGGTGTGTGAGTGTAGGCCGCGGCCTCGCGGTCCGGTTGCGGGAGGGAGATGTGTGGCGTGGAGGGGAGGGGGGGTTTGAAGAGGCAGTCTGCAGTGTTTGGTGTTGTGTGAATGTGTGTGTGTGCTGTGTTTGTGCGTTGTGTGTAGATTCTGTACCTCAGTGGTTCCCAAACTTTTTCGGTTCAAGGCACCCCAAGGCGATCAGGATTTTTACGCGGCGCCCAAAGTAAAAACAAAGGTGTATATACATACCTAACAGTTGCAGTGCGCAGTTGGTGTCTCTCTCACACACTCTCACTCTCTCTGACCTCACTCTCTCTCTCTCTGACCTCACTCTCTCTGACCTCACTCTCTCTCTCTCTGACCTCCCTCTCTCTCTCTCTGACCTCCCTCTCTCTCTCTCTGACCTCCCTCTCTCTCTCTCTGACCTCCCTCTCTCTCTCTCTGACCTCCCTCTCTCTCTCTCTGACCTCCCTCTCTCTCTCTCTGACCTCCCTCTCTCTCTCTCTGACCTCCCTCTCTCTCTCTCTGACCTCCCTCTCTCTCTCTCTGACCTCCCTCTCTCTCTCTCTGACCTCCCTCTCTCTCTCTCTGACCTCCCTCTCTCTCTCTCTGACCTCCCTCTCTCTCTCTCTGACCTCCCTCTCTCTCTCTCTGACCTCCCTCTCTCTCTCTCTGACCTCACTCTCTCTCTGACCTCACTCTCTCTCTCTGACCTCACTCTCTCTCTCTGACCTCACTCTCTCTCTCTGACCTCACTCTCTCTCTCTGACCTCACTCTCTCTCTCTGACCTCACTCTCTCTCTCTGACCTCACTCTCTCTCTCTGACCTCACTCTCTCTCTCTGACCTCACTCTCTCTCTCTGACCTCACTCTCTCTCTCTGACCTCTCTCTCTCTCTCTGACCTCACTCTCTCTCTCTGACCTCACTCTCTCTCTCTCTCTGACCTCACTCTCTCTCTCTCTCTGACATCACTCTCTCTCTCTCTCTCTCTGACATCACTCTCTCTCTCTCTCTGACATCACTCTCTCTCTCTCTCTGCCATCACTCTCTCTTTGACCTCACTCTCTCTCTCAGTCTCCCGGTGCTGCTCCTCCAGCGTGCGCGCCGGGCCTCCCTCTCTCAGCGTCGCTGAGCCGGGCTGAACAGATGCACAAAGCCCCTGCATCTGTAATCAGCGCTGCTATAGTTCCTCTGGCCTGGGACATAGTAAGCGCTTAGGTGCTGCTGCTCGCTCTTGCTTGCTGCCGCTCGCTCTACCAGGAGCTTTTCGCTGTCCTGGCAGAGGAGACAGCAAGCGAGCTTGGTAGGCGGGTATCACTGTGTGTGTTTGTCACTTGGTAGCTGTGTGTGTGTGTGTGTGTGTGTGTGTGTGTGTGTGTGTGTATTATATAATATTTAAAAATGAAAAAAAAAAAAAGACATGTGAGAATAAATTATTTATTAACATTGTGCAACTTTGATAAATATATTCACACGCACACACCACACACACATCACACACACACACACACACACACACACACACACACACACACACACACACCACACATATATATACACCACACATACATATATACACACCACACATATATATATATATATATATATATATATATATATATATATATATATATATCTACTATATATATATATATATATATATACACACCACACATACACACACATATATACATATATACATATATACATATATACACACACACACACCACACATACAGTATATACACACACACCACACATATATACACACACACACACACACACCCTGCAGCCCGTTTTTCACACACACACACACACACACCCTGCAGCCCGTTTTTCACACACACACACACACACACCCCCTGCAGACACACACACACACACACACACACACACACACACACACACACACACACACACACACACACACACACACACACACACACACACACACACACACACACACACACACACACACACACACACACACCTTGGTGCTGTCTGGTGGCTCTGCAGTTGCAATGCCGGGCAGGCTGCAGTCCCATTGGATGGGAGCGGTCACGTGACCGCTCCTCTGCTTCCCCTCAGAGGTTTTTTTTTTTTTATTATTTTTTTTAAATGAGCTAGCAGCCCTTGTTTCCCGCTGCTGGCGGCCCTGATCGCGGCGCCCCTCTAGCCAAGCCGCGGCGGCGCACAGTTTGGGAAACACTGCTGTACCTGATTCGGCAGTCTGTGGTAGCAGACGTGAAGGTTTTGATAGCTGTGAAGCGTGGCCCCAGAGCAGGTTGAGGATTAGAGGATTAGGTGTTGCAAAAGCAAAGCGTGAGGGGTGGGACAGTGTGGAAGTATTAGGGCATTGGTGTTGGACGCAGGCCAATGAGAGGTGTGCGGGGGCGGGCATTGGACGCAGGCCAATGAGAGTCAGTGAGGGGTGGGACGCAAGCCAATGAGAGGTGTGCGGGGGCGGGCATTGGACGCAGGCCAATGAGAGTCAGTGAGGGGTGGGACGCAACCCAATGAGAGGTGTGCGGGGGGCGGGCATTGGACGCAGGCCAATGAGAGTCAGTGAGGGGTGGGACAGTGTGGCATTGGTGTTGGACGTAGGCCAATGAGAGGTGTGCGGGGGCGGGCATGGCCTGAGCAGGAGTGACAGGCCCAAGGTCCAATGCGATTGACCCTTGGGACGCAGACATACAGTGATTTCACAAATATATAGTAGATATATGTGTGGTGTGTATATATGTATGTGTGGTGTATATATATATATATATATATATATATATATATATATATATAGTGTATGTGTGGTGTATATATATGTGTGGTGTGTGTGTGTGATGTGTGTGTGGTGTGTGCGTGTGAATATATTTATCAAAGTTGCACAATGTTAATAAATAATTTATTCTCACGTCTTTTTTTTTTTTTTCATTTTTAAATATTATATAATACACACACACACACACACACACACACACACACACACACACACACACACACACACACACACACACACACACACACACACACACACACACACACACAGCTACCAAGTGACAAACACACACAGTGATACCCGCCTACCAAGCTCGCTTGCTGTCTCCTCTGCCAGGACAGCGAAAAGCTCCTGGTAGAGCGAGCAGCAGCAAGCAAGAGCGAGCAGCAGCACCTAAGCGCTTACTATGTCCCAGGCCAGAGGAACTATAGCAGCGCTGATTACAGATGCAGGGGCTTTGTGCATCTGTTCAGCCCGGCTCAGCGACGCTGAGAGAGGGAGGCCCGGCGCGCACGCTGGAGGAGCAGCACCGGGAGACTGAGAGAGAGAGTGAGGTCAGAGAGAGAGTGATGTCAGAGAGAGAGAGAGAGTGATGTCAGAGAGAGAGAGAGAGTGATGTCAGAGAGAGAGAGAGAGTGAGGTCAGAGAGAGAGAGAGTGAGGTCAGAGAGAGAGAGTGAGGTCAGAGAGAGAGAGAGGTCAGAGAGAGAGAGTGAGGTCAGAGAGAGAGAGTGAGGTCAGAGAGAGAGTGAGGTCAGAGAGAGAGAGTGAGGTCAGAGAGAGAGAGTGAGGTCAGAGAGAGAGAGTGAGGTCAGAGAGAGAGAGTGAGGTCAGAGAGAGAGAGAGGGAGGTCAGAGAGAGTGTGAGGTCAGAGAGAGAGAGAGAGGTCTGAGAGAGAGTGAGGTCAGAGAGAGAGAGAGTGAGGTCAGAGAGAGAGAGAGTGAGGTCAGAGAGAGTGAGAGTGTGTGAGAGAGACACCAACTGCGCACTGCAACTGTTAGGTATGTATATACACCTTTGTTTTTACTTTGGGCGCCGCGTAAAAATCCTGATCGCCTTGGGGAGCCTTGAACCGAAAAAGTTTGGGAACCACTGAGGTACAGAATCTACACACAACGCACAAACACAGCACACACACACATTCACACAACACCAAACACTGCAGACTGCCTCTTCAAACCCCCCCCTCCCCTCCACGCCACACATCTCCCTCCCGCGACCGCGAGGCCGCGGCCTACACTCACACACCATGGCAACGATGTCCCTCCCCCTATCCCGCTACCTCACACAGTGTAGCTCCCGCGAACCGCACAGCACGCCACATCTCCTGCACCTCACACAGCTCCCTACCGCAACCGGACCGCGAGGCCCCCTACCCCGCTACACCATGCCACCAATGTCCCTCCCCCTATCCCGCTACCTCACACAGTGTAGCTCCCGCGGACCGCACAGCACGCCTCACATCTCCTGCACCTCACACATCTCCCTACCGCAACCGGACCGCGAGGCCCCCTACCCCGCTACACCATGCCACCAATGTCCCTCCCCCTATCCCGCTACCTCACACAGTGTAGCTCCCGCGGACCGCACAGCACGCCTCACATCTCCTGCACCTCACACATCTCCCTACCGCAACCGGACCGCGAGGCCGCGGCCTACACTCACACACCATGCCACCAATGTCCCTCCCCCTATCCCGCTACCTCACACAGTGTAGCTCCCGCGAACCGCACAGCACGCCTCACATCTCCTGCACCTCACACATCTCCCTACCGCAACCGGACCGCGAGGCCGCGGCCTACACTCACACACCATGGCAACGATGTCCCTCCCCCTATCCCGCTACCTCACACAGTGTAGCTCCCGCGGACCGCACAGCACGCCACATCTCCTGCACCTCACACAGCTCCCAACCGCAACCGGACCGCGAGGCCGCGGCCTACACTCACACACCATGGCAACGATGTCCCTCCCCCTATCCCGCTACCTCACACAGTGTAGCTCCCGCGGACCGCACAGCACGCCTCATCTCCTGCACCTCACACAGCTCCCTACCGCAACCGGACCACGAGGCCGCGGCCTACACTCACACACCATGGCAACGATGTCCCTCCCCCTATCCCGCTACCTCACACAGTGTAGCTCCCGCGGACCGCACAGCACGCCTCATCTCCTGCACCTCACACAGCTCCCTACCGCAACCGGACCGCGAGGCCGCGGCCTACACTCACACACCATGGCAACGATGTCCCTCCCCCTATCCCGCTACCTCACACAGTGTAGCTCCCGCGGACCGCACAGCACGCCTCATCTCCTGCACCTCACACAGCTCCCTACCGCAACCGGACCGCGAGGCCGCGGCCTACACTCACACACCATGCCACCAATGTTCCTCCCCCTATCCCGCTACCTCACACAGTGTATGACAACACCTACCACTGGAAATCAGATGTTTGTTGAAATAAAATATGTTTTCCTAACTATTTTACTGTCTGTATAATGTACACAACACTCACCCACACAAAACCCCCTCATACACACACACACACACGCAAACATCCTGTCATTCTATGCCACACACTACACTCAAAAACATGCCATTTTTAACATGTGTATGACCAACAACACGCACTCACACACGTCACACACACAACATGCCTCATACACACACACACACCATCACACACCAGCAACACACACACATGCTCTCACACACACCACACACCATGCCACCGATGTCACTCCCGCTATCCCGCTACCTCACACACTCTACCTCCCGCGGAACAACCAGCACGCCTGACATCTCCTGCACCTCACACATCTCCCTCCGCAACCGGACCGCAACGCCGCGGACTACAGTCAAACAGCATGCCACCAATGTCACTCCCGCTACCTCACACACTGTATGACAACACCTACCACTGAAACTCAGCTGTTCCTTACAATAAAATATGTTTTCCTAACAATTTCACTGTCTGTATAATTTATTCTAAAACACTTCTCACACCACCACTCACACACAACACTCACCCACACAAAAACCCCTCATACACACACACACACACGCAAACATCCTGTCATTCTATGCCACACATAACAACAAATCACACCTCACCTTCACCCTCATAATACACACACTACACTCAAAAACATGCAATTTACAACATGTCTATGACTAACAACACGCACTCACACACACACATGCCATCACACACGCCACATACACACATGCTCTCACACACACCATCACACACAACACACACACAAATACACAAACACATGCACACACACACGCACTCAGCAACGCCACACGCCCTCAACCACGCAACACACGTACTCACACACACACACCAACCTCCTCTGCTGATACAACACACAAAACAACACTTCAACATAACCTTAACTACCACACACAACACAACCACCACTAAACAAAAACACACACCCAACCCACTGTTCCAATTACCTACCCTTCACCATACACACTACACTGAATACAATGCACATTTACACGTCTCACCACCCACTCCCATTGCACATCAACATCCCACCACACACAAACATATACAACAACACAACACCTCCGCTACTAACACACCTAGCACAATAAATCACCTCTTCCTTTCAATAACATATTTTACACAAAACATTACTATTTACACATCTGTCTAATTTATTGCACACAAACACTCAACTAACCAACACTGACACACACACACACACACCACACACTCACTATCACATCACACACTCACTCATCCACACACACACCCCACACAATCAACAATCACACACAATAATTACATACACAGTCACCCACCCACCCACTCAGTCACCCACCCACTCAGTAACCCACCCACCCACTCACTTAGTCACTCAAAAACTCACTTAGTCACCCACCCACTCACTCACTCAGTCAAGTCACCCACCCAGTCAGTCACCCACCCAGTCAGTCACCCACCCAGTCAGTCACCCACCCAGTCAGTCACCCAGTCACCCATCCAGTCACCCAAGTCACCCACCCACTCAGTCACCCACCCACCCAGTCAACTCAGTCAACTCAGTCACCCACCCACTCAGTCACCCACCCAGTCACTCAGTCACCCACCCATTCAGTCAGTCACCCAGTCACCCACCCATTCAGTCAGTCACCCAGTCACCCACCCATTCAGTCAGTCACCCACTCACCCACCCACTCACTCACCCAGTCAGTCACCCACTCAGTCACCCACTCAGTCACCCACTCAGTCACCCACCCAGTCACCCACCCAGTCAGTCACCCACTCACCCACCCAGTCAGTCACCCACTCACCCACCCAGTCAGTCACCCACTCACCCACCCAGTCAGTCACCCACTCACCCACCCAGTCAGTCACCCACTCACCCACCCAGTCAGTCACCCACTCACCCAGTCAGTCACCCACTCACCCACCCAGTCACACACTCACCCACCCAGTCAGTCTCCCACTCACCCACCCAGTCAGTCTCCCACCCAGTCAGTCTCCCACCCACTCTCCCACTCACCCACCCATTCAGTTTCCCACTCACCCACCCATTCAGTTTCCCACTCACCCACCCATTCAGTTTCCCACTCACCCACCCATTCAGTTTCCCACTCACCCACCCATTCAGTTTCCCACTCACCCACCCATTCAGTTTCCCACTCACCCACCCATTCAGTTTCCCACTCACCCACCCATTCAGTCTCCCACTCACCCACCCATTCAGTCTCACACTCACCCACCCATTCAGTCTCACACTCACCCACCCATTCAGTCTCACACTCACCCACCCATTCAGTCTCACACTCACCCACCCATTCAGTCTCACACTCACCTACCCAGTCTCACCCAAAACCACCCACCCAGTCACTGACCCCACCCACCCACTCACCGACCCCACCCACCCACTCACCGACCCCACCTACCCACTCACTGACCCACCCAGTCACCGACCCTAGTCACTGACCCACCCAGTCACCGACCCTGAAAAAGTCACCCAGTCACCGACCCACCCACCGACCCAAACTCACCCACCAACCCAGAGTCACCCACCCACCTACCCAAAGTCACCCACCCACCGACCCAAAGTCACCCACCGACCCAAAGTCACCCACCCACCAACCCAAAGTCACCCACCCACCGACCCAAAGTCACACACCCACCGACCCAAAGTCACACACCCACTGACCCAAAGTCACACACCCACCGACCCAAAGTCACCCACCCACCGACCCAAAGTCACCCACCTACCGACCCAAAGTCAAACCGACCCAAAGTCACCCACCCAGTCACCGACCCAAAGTCACCCACTCAGTCACCAACCCACCCACCCACTCAGTCAAGTGTCACCCACCCACCCACACAGTCACCCACACACTCAGTCAACTCAGTCACCCACCTAGCTGTCAAGGGGGGGGGGGGAAGCCTAACCCTGTCGTACGCCCCCCCCAAAATTACATCCCGGGCAACGCCGGGTCTCTCAGCTAGTATATATATATATATATATACTGTATATATATAATATATATGTGTGTGTGTATACTGTATATAGAAGGTCATTGTCATGATAACACCATTAAAATATTCAGTATTTTAATTATCTGATACACCAAGACAGCACATGGAAGTGAATTCCACCACAGTAGCTGTTTGGAAGTGACACTCGTGGATACAAGCCAAAAGTTTCCGGTATTGGGGACACCGTGACATTCATTCATATCATCCGAGATGGCTCCATTTTGAAGTTCGCTCCAATGGAATCAGACAGCTAACCCTTCGTGTACTGCTACTGTACCCGATCTTCATCCTGTTTTGGTAACGTTACTCCTGCAGAGATTTTCTCTCAAATGCCTGTTTTTACTCTTCCCCTTGAGTGGAGGGTTTTTAGTCACCTTTTCACCCACCATAACTTAAATAATGTGTGGTGAAGACCTACTTCATGTCTCAAGTTGCAAAGCCAGTACAACCAACCTCACACTGAACCTCACAAGGTCGAAACAGTCTGTCTGTGAGTGGTTTCACTGGCTTTGCATCTCATCCCAGGCCATGTTTAAAAGCTGTGTTTAAAGCTGCATGCATTGGCTTAAGGGTTTAACCATGTAATGTGGTCTTGAGATAAAAGGTGGCACTGTGTGCTCATTTGCATGTCATTTCCCAGAATCCCTTGCTGCAGTGGAAGTGCTGTAGGCTAGGTGATAATGGTAAAGGGCAGGGTTGCAGACCTGTCTAAGATATGTGAATTCCGTCTGGATGGATCTGCAGGATTTTATTCAATGTATTTCTGTGTACTGTAAAAATGTGTTTATCAAATTTCAAATGTGGTTGTTCCTTGGTGTGCTAAGTTAGTAATACACTTACACAGCCTGCATTCCAAGGGAACCAGGTTCTCGCTAGTCGAGGAGGAGAGGAGCAGTGCTGTGTCTGCTGACCCCGGCCGGAAGAAATATCCTTTATTTGACGCCTTTGTCTTGTCTGGTGCTTTGATCCTAGTGAATTATCCAGGTCTCCCGTGACAGTGCATATAAATGATATATACAGATGTAGCAAACGTTATTGTCCCCACTAGCGTGTAAAGGAGAGATATTATACGGTATGATATTCTGCGTTATCACTACCAGTGAAACCCAACAGAAGCCCCAGTCAAAGGCTGTGTCACCACCTGACCAATGCCAACTTACCGGCTCCCCCAATAACCCCAGAAGATATATAATCAGGTAATTAAATCACTAATGTCGGCACAGGCCCGTAGCGCTGACAGATTTACAAACAAAAAAAAATGTGCTCACCTCTTGGTCCCTCACCTTCTAAAACTATATAACTCTATTCTTGATGAAGCCTCCTTCACTCCCAATATATTGCAGGCTAATATCTCTCAGCCTTAAAGACGGAAAGGATATATTACAATGCGCCAGATATAGAGCAATCTCGTTAATAAATGTGGACATAAAAATGTACTCTAAAATCCTGGGCACCCGTTTGAATGAGTTCCTCCTTTTCCTAGTTCACGCAGTGTAAGAAATTGTATCTCTCCCTAACTATGAATACAGTGTGAGTAATTGATTGATTCTAAGACAACTGTTGGGAGATATCTGGAGCTAACTCCAAAGAGATTTTGAGATCAATGATCTGACAGACAGCTGTCTTGGACTATCTGAGAAGGATTCAATGTTAGACAAGGTTAAAAGCCAACAAGTGACTTAGGCCAGGTCCCCAGTGGCCGCTACGGCTTGCGAGCCACACACTACGGCAGGCCCCAGTGGCTGTGTGTGTGGGCGCGCAAAGAGCTGTGACGCGTACGCTGGCAGGGAAGATAAGAATTGTGTCTTCCCATGCCATGACCACGTGGTCGGCGCGCACCAATGAAAGGGCAGATATGCCCCGTCATGGCCCCGCCCCCCTACAGACCACCAATGGCGGCTGTAGTCTGTGCACGCGCTGCCATGCCACCAGGCGCACGTGCAGCAGTGAGGACTGGGGCCGTAGCCTTAGATTTACTACAAATAACTGTTAGTAAGAAATGCTGTGATATTTGAGGACTATGACGACATTACTCCTGAGAGTAATTTGTGCTCCTTATTTGAAGACACTAGTCATGCATTGTCACATAGATCTAGAAAGACATGTGATGCCTTATTCAGAGATAACTTATAATAAGAAAAGCTGCATATGTGATTTTACTCTGTATAAAATGACTAGAATATCAGATTAGAGTCAGAAAGGATAACACCAGGACACAGGAGGATTAACAAGGGATAGAATCCAACAGGACACTACATTTCAAGTAGAAAAAAGAACAGATAACACGCAACCTCTTTGAAAAGCTTATGACATATTTGATGTGAACTACCATATATCTGCTATATGTAATAACTTCAAGCAATAAACATGATTTGTGTGTGCTAAACCGGATGCAGAATTATTATATCTAGGTAATATATAATGTATTTGAGATGAGTCAACGTGCAAACTAGGTGGGATTAATCCCAGTTCGCCAGGTGTCCGACAACACTAGAAGACCAAAAAACTTGATCGCTTATTCAAAAAGTTCTAGTACCACAGCCCTTGTTTTATACCTTGATGCTGAGAAAGCGTTCAATTGGCTGGACTAGGGATATATGAATGCGACATTAGGTAATTTTGGTTATTCCACAAGGGTGATTTGCGCCGGCTCGGCCTCTGAACGCTTTCCCGTCAGAGGTGGAACCAGACAGGGCTGTCCTCTCTCTCCCCTTTTCTCTTTGCTCTCTCCCAAGAACCCCTAGCGTCCCACATTAGAACCAATCCCGATATTTTAGTGATATAACTAAAAGATAACTCCAGTAAACTAACGCTTTTCACAGACGATATCCTTCTGTCCGTATCTAGACCATTCACGTCCCTACCTAACGTTTGCCAGGAGCTGGGAAATTTTACCAAGATTTCAGGTTTCAAAGTAAATAACAGACTCACAGTGTGGGAGACAGCTGGTGTGTTACTTCAAGGTTTTTGCCAGAAACAAATAGATCGAGAATGAGACTCGGTGGTATATACAAAAGTGACTTTTAAACTTGCTAGGACGCAACTAGCATCCCTAAGGTACCGTGGTACCCAGAGACTCTCAGCGTGTGGAAGACATCCTGGGTAAGCCTACAGAAGAGGTGCACAGCACCTAGTGACCTAGGATTCCCCAGTAACCCTGTTTTTGAACCTAAAACCTTGTATTGTGTTGTTCCTGTTGGATTCGGCCGAAATAAACTTGTTTTACAGTATTTAACTTTTTTGTTTTGCCTGCTATTTGCAATCCCATGTAAATTGTCCGTTTACCGTAACAGTGAAAAACTGCTAACGGGAGAAGTAGTGGCTCAGTGAGTAAAGACACTGACTATGGCACTGAGTTTGAAGCAGGGGAACATAGATTGTAAGCTCCATGGAGCAGGGACAGTGACTGCAAAATGTCTCTGTAAAATGCTACGTAAAACTAGCAGCCCTATATAACAACAAACAATTATTATTAATTATTAGTATTAACCCGAATAAACCTACACAGACACACAATTAAGACGGAAGATACTGCTCTCCAGTGGGACACCACATCTCACAGCTGGATCATTCCATAAATGATAATTCCATAAAAATCCAAATCCTCAATGGAATGTTTAAATACACAAGAACGGAAAACATTTGAACTGAAAATGATAATGCTCTTTGACACCAAAACAAGAGGACTTAATGCTGATATGGGGTTTCTCACACACGATCATCATTTTTGGTAATGTTTCTCCCTGAGTCTCGGTTCATTTTAAATTTCAAACCATTCTGCCCTCTGCAACCCCCTTCACTCTGCTGATGGATGGTTCTCCATGCTCCAACATGCTTCACTATCCCTTTCATTAATTTATTGCCTTGTCTGTTTATTTACCATCCCCTGCCATGACTCCTACACATCTTCTGTCTTAGATTGTTATCTGGGTTTTAACATTTCCATTAAAAGGTGACCCTGTGTGCTCATTTGCATGTCATTTCCCAGAATCCCTGGCTGCAGTGGAAGCCCTGAATGCTAAGAGATATGGTGAAAAGCAGGGTTGCAGAGCTGTCTGAGACATGTGAATGTGCTCTCGAGTGATATTTTTATTTGCTGTACATTTCTATTAAACTCCTGGAATATTTTGTAAATCAGTATTGCCAACCTGAGGAAGAGAGGAGAACTCTCGAAAGCTTCTCTTATAATATCAATGGTTAGTCCAAATAAAAAAAAGATATCACCTAATACTGAAGTACTAATTTACTATGTACTATCGCAACTGGACTAACACGGTCACATCTATTCAATTAAAAGTTAAAAAAAATAAGTCAGAGGCCCTGAACATAAACCTGTCCCAGGAGGACATCAAGCTAATTACCTTGAATTTCTAATTTAAATGGTGTAAGCAATCTACAAAGTACTGTACCTGGGGATCCAATTACCTAACAAATATGAGGATTTATTTCAGTGCCACTATCCTGCTCTGATAGGTGTGCTGAGAAGAGACCTCCAGTAATGGACCACATTCAACATCTCTTGCATTGGCAGGATAAACGCTGTAAAATATTAACCTCTGCCGACGTTACGCTACCTCGTCCATACCCTGCCAATTATGGTCCCCGAGAACATTATTCAGGACCTTCAATCCCAAATTAATCTGGGCAAAGAGGAAACCTTGAACTAGTAAAATTACAATTTGCCAATTGCCAACTATGGGAGGCCAGAGTTTACCATGCCTGTCTAGTTACTTTAGAGCAGTGCAGCTGAGGCAGATGATTTTATGGCACACGACCCCAAGCTCGAGATTTGGAGAAATTGATGTGGCCCTACTATTCCCTTACGACACTGACACTCTTCTGTGACAATCCAAAATATTCATGGACAGTAATGTCACCCTTCCCCCCCACCTCCTATAAATCGACCATTCCCTTAGGTTCTGGGAACAGAACGAGGCCCAATACCACCTGTCATGAACAACATCATGAGATATTATGTATTTTAATCCATCTGGTGCTTCACGGGTTAATGAGCTACAATTGGTTTAAAAATACGAAAATGCTGGGTTTGAAACAGGTCAGGACTGTTTTCTTGGGTCTGCTCTGAGCTGAAAAGGAACTTAATGGGGGGAGGCCTGTCATGGATAGCCCACTAAAAGTGACAAATGTGGGGTCTAGGGGGTTGTAAACGCTAATCAGATACTAGTTTGTTTGTCGGAATTAGTTTGTGAATAATCGCTGGTACATTCCAGAGAAGGATGACCCACAGGGTAAGCCCTCATTCAAGGTCTTTTTTTATTTGTAACTTACATTTGTATTGATATTCTTGGCTTCAGACATATTACATTTCATTTCAATCTTACAGACAAGACGCCTTGGTGTTCTCAGATATCATGTAAATCAAATACAAATCATAAAGAAATACCCAGAAGGGACTGGGGAAAGGGAGGAGGGAGGGAGGGGGAGGGAAGGGAGAGGGAGGGAGGGAGAGGGGAGGGAAGGGGTGTGTGATGAAGGTCTCTCTCTTTTTTTTTGTCTTATATTATTTTATTTGTTTCCGTCCGGAGTTTGGCTTAGCTCCCATGCTGTAATTGATCATTCTGGCTCCATGCGGTCCCGCTCTCTTCCTTGTACCCTGATACTCCTATCACTAGTCAAAGGAGAACGCATCTAGAATTATCAAAGCAGTATCGTGGTGGGATTCACTCCTGAGATGTCTGTCTGGGCCAACCACGGCGTCCAGACTTTTTGGAATTTATTGCCTGAGTCATTCACCAAACTTGTTAGTTTCTCCATCTGGCGCACAAACCAAATTGTATTTCTAATTTTGCCCACGGTTGGAATCTCATTTTGTTTCCACAATGCCGCGATCTCGCACCTTGTTGCCGTCAAAGTGGGGAATTTCATCTCCTCTGCATAATAAGAGTTAAAAAATCTGTAATCATGTCACCGAGGGGCACGTTCTGACATCACACACTGTACAGTATGTGTAAGAAGTAATAAGTGACAGATATTCATTTGTCGCTCATATTTTGTGTTGTCGCGTCCGCCAGGAGCACCTGAATGTATTGATGTGACTCACGTGTGTGTAAGGCTGCGCTTATAATGCCGGTGACGTCAAAACAAATGCATTGCCGCTGTCGCGTGCGCTTATTGTAAGCGTGACACGACGGCTTGGTCGTGATCGCTGGAAGTCATCTCAATTTGATTTTTCCAGTGACCGCAGCCTGACGTCGAAGTCACTATAAGCATAGCCTAAGTCTTAGTTAAGTAAAGTTATGAGTACATTTAGATATTGAAGAGGAGGTTAACGTTGTTTGTAACAGCTGATTTACGACGGGGTGGGCTTATGCTGTTTCCACGAGGAAAGATTGTATTTAAATCTGGGAAAAGATTATGAAAATTAGATTTCACCAGAGGAGTGTTTTGAACAAAACACGTGATATCTCATCCCCTACACCAGTGACCTCTCTGGGGGAAAACATATGACATACGGTGATGTATAGGTTTTCTTTTATGTTATATACTTTTTATTTTGAGAAACTGTTCTGCATTTTATTGTACCTGTATGTTCTTGTAATACTTTTTTTCTGTGATCTAAGCACTGTATTTTTATATATAGAGTAAAACATTTAATAAGTAATGCTTTGGCCTCTGAATGAACTGTTGCACGCTCTGGAGAGTATTTACGTTTGACACATATTGCTACAACTTATGTGTGTTAAAGTGCCTAGTTTTTTTCTATAATAAACAGGGACCTGAGGCCCTGGCAAATATTAATTTTACATCTTATTTGCATATGCCAGGTGGTGGCAGTGTATAGATATGATTGCAATTGAATAAGAGTTTAATATTGATTCACTGGAGATATATTGCGCAGGCGAAAGGTGAGTTTGCCAGAGTAGGGGTGTGTATTAACCTTGGTTGCATATCTAAATCACGTGCCCACTTGTGTACTGTTCGTGACGGCGGTATATTGGGACGAATTTAGGGAAGATGTTAACTCATTTGAGGGACCTTTGCGAGGGTGAAAAGTGGGAGCGCTTGCGAGCGTATTAACCCTTGTCCCGTATGCTGGTTGCGTGCTTGCAGGGGTGGCGCACGTGACACTACCTCACAAGCAAGAACTTACTAATAACCCCCCTGTTCACAAATCCAGGTTTACCCCCAGGTCTCAATAAGTTGGCCTTTAAGGACTTGTGGTCCATGGGGATGTACAGGCTGAAGAACATGGTGAAGGGTTCTGTACCTAGATTGTTTGAATCACTGGTATTAGACCAAGGGATACACAAATGTGAACTTATCAGAAATTTACAATTAAGGGGCTTTGTTCAGCAGATTGATGCAAGGTCCCCCCCTTTCGATCTTCGAGGGTATCTGTTTAAGGTTCCATACTACATCAGCAGTCACCACCACACTCTATGCCACCACATTCCTCCATGTTCCCCTAGGGTTGTGTCCCAATGGGAGGAGGATCTGGGAGGTGCCCTGGCGGCTGAGGACTGTGGGGGATATTTTGGACGCCGCTGCAAAATGCGCAATTGGCACAGCGATAAAAGAGAATGCCTATAAAGTTCTCTACAGGTGGTATCTGATGCCAAAGCAGCTCTTAAGGATGTTCCCATGGCCCCCCCCCTCTCTGCTCTAAAGGTTGTGGGCCATGTGCACATTTCCTTCATATGTGGTGGTCATGCCCTTTTGTGTACCAGACCTGGTCCAGAGTTCACAGTCTAGCACAGCGAATGTTGGGTATGTCCTTCCCCAGTACCCATGATCTTGCCTCTTCAATAAAACCTCTCAGGAACTAGACAAAAAAATTCCAACAAGTTAATATCCCATATCATGACAGCGACCAGATAGCTCCATTCTGGGTGAAACGTGATCTCTCCACTTTAGAACACATTACAAAAACAATTTGGTGTAATGTCCAGATGGAGAAATTGACAAGTCCGATTAGGGACACCAGTACAAAATGCCAAAGAGTATGGCAGCCCCGGCTAATACACAACAGCTTACGGAATGCCCCAGCTGCCTCAACGAAAAAACCATTGCCCCACTCCTGAAACAAGATTGACCGTCTTCCCCCAAAAGCTCCTCCAACCCCAATGCCTGGGCACCTGATATACTGGGGACCTCCGGTTACGAGTACCGTTTCTATGTCTCATGCATATTTCCATTTTAGTATTGTTAATCATCATCAATGATGCTGTATGTACATCTCCGTGGAACCTCCCTCCCCCTCTAACCCACCCCTTGTTTTTGTACCCATCCCCCTTTTTTCTTCCATGCCATATTGTAAAACTCACTCAAATTTGTGAAACAAACAAAACAAAAAAGGGTGGCCAGGAAAAGTATATAGAGATATTCCAAATGCGTTAAACATGGGAAGGATGTTGATCCAGGGAGTAATCTGATTGCCATTATTTGGAGTCAGGAAGGAAGTTATTTTTTCCTTTATGAGACATCATTGGATAATGTTTCACTGGGGTTTTTTTCCTGTTTGCCTTCCTCTAGATCAGGCCTGCACAACTTGTACAGTGAGAAGGGCCGAACTGCTCATCAACTTTTGCGAGACTCCCCAGCGATCTCTCATACCCCCATCTCTCCCCCTCACCCATACACATAATACTCCCCCTCCACATCAAACACACAATAACCACCTGCACACCACACACATCACACTCCCCCCCTGCACCTCACATCACTCTCCCCCCCTGCACCTCACATCTCTCCCCCCCTGCACCTCACATCACTCCCCCCCTGCACCTCACATCACTCCCCCCCTGCACCTCACATCTCTCCCCCCCTGCACCTCACATCACTCTCCCCCCCCTGCACCTCACATCACTCTCCCCCCCTGCACCTCACATCACTCTCCCCCCCTGCACCTCACATCACTCTCCCCCCCTGCACCTCACATCACTCCCCCCCTGCACCTCACATCACTCCCCCCCTGCACCTCACATCACTCTCGCCCCCCCCCCTGCAACTTACATCACTCTCCCCCACCCCTGCACCTCACATCACTCTCCCCCCCTTCAACTCAGACCACTCCCCCCCTTAAAAGGAAAACAGAGTCGGGCCCCACAGCCCATTTCAGCAGCCCCCCACAACAGCCCCTACAGCCCATATCAGCAGCCCCCCATTCCATTTCAGCAGCCCCCCAGCCCATTCCATTTCAGCAGGCCCCCCCCAGCCCATTCCGTTTCAGCAGGCCCCCCCAGCCCATTCCATTTCAGCAGCCACCCCCCATATGTCAGCAGTCCCACCCCATGTAAGCGGCCCCCCCATGTAAGCAGCCCACCCATGTAAGCAGCCCCCCAAGTCCATTCCATGTCAGCAGCCCCCCCTCCCATGTCTAGTATACAAAACGGATGAATCAATTGACTGACCCTCCAGGCGCTCAGAACATGAAGATGAACAGCTGCTATAGTTTTACTGGTGTATAACTAGATGTCTTTTGATGCAAGCGGATCACTCTTTTGACAAAGGCCTGCCAGGCCGAAACGCGTCAAGAGGACCCGCTTGCACCTTGTGCAAATAAAGCTTCTTTTATTCCCACACATCAGCCTTCACTACTTCATTTTCTGCTGTGCGGCGTTTTTTCTCCCATCGAGAGGTTATCTGCCCCCTCCCATGTCAGCAGCCCCCCCATGTAAGCAGCCCCCCCAGTCCATTCCATTTCAGCCCCCCCATGTCAGCAGCCCCCCCAGCCCATTCCATTTCAGCAGCCCCCCCATGCCAGCAGCCACCCCAGCCCATTCCATTTCAGCAGCCCCCTCCCCCCATGTCAGCACCCCCCCCTGCCATGTCAGCAGCCCCCCCAGCCCATTCCATTTCAGCAGCCTCCCTCCCACATCAGCAGCCCCTCCAGCCTATTCCATTTCAGCAGCCCCCTCCCCCCATGTCAGCAACCCCCCTGCCATGTCAGCAGCCCCCCCAGCCCATTCCATTTCAGCAGCCTCCCTCCCACATCTGCAGCCACCCCTCCCATGTAAGCAGCCTCCCCCATGTCAGCCGCCCCCCCCCGCCCATTCCATGTCAGCAGCCCCCCCCACCCATTCCATGTCAGCAGCCCCCCCCACCCATTACATGTCAGCAGCCCCCCAGCCCATTCCATGTCAGCAGCCCCCCAGCCCATTCCATGTCAGCAGCCCCCCCAGCCCATGTCAGCAGCCCCCCCAGCCCATGTCAGCAGCCCCCCCAGCCCATGTCAGCAGCCCCCCCAGCCCATGTCAGCTGCCCCCCCAGCCCATGTCAGCTGCCCCCCCAGCCCATGTCAGCAGCCCCCCCAGCCCATGTCAGCAGCCCCCCCAGCCCATGTCAGCAGCCCCCCCAGCCCATGTCAGCAGCCCCCCCAGCCCATGTCAGCAGCCCCCCCAGCCCATGTCAGCAGCCCCCCCATCCCATGTCAGCAGCCCCCCCCAGCTCATGTCAGCAGCCCCCCCCAGCTCATGTCAGCAGCCCCCCCCAGCTCATGTCAGCAGCCCCCACAGCCCATGTCAGCAGCCCCCACAGCCCATGTCAGCAGCCCCCACAGCCCATGTCAGCAGCCCCCACAGCCCATGTCAGCAGCCCCCACAGCCCATGTCAGCAGCCCCCCCCATGTCAGCAGCCCCCCCAGCATATTCCATGTCAGCAGCCCCCACAGCCCATTCCATTTCAGCAGCCCCCCCATGCCAGCAGCCACCCCAGCCCATTCCATTTCAGCAGCCCCCTCCCCCCATGTCAGCACCCCCCCCTGCCATGTCAGCAGCCCCCCCAGCCCATTCCATTTCAGCAGCCTCCCTCCCACATCAGCAGCCCCTCCAGCCTATTCCATTTCAGCAGCCCCCTCCCCCCATGTCAGCAACCCCCCTGCCATGTCAGCAGCCCCCCCAGCCCATTCCATTTCAGCAGCCTCCCTCCCACATCTGCAGCCACCCCTCCCATGTAAGCAGCCTCCCCCATGTCAGCCGCCCCCCCCATGTCAGCAGCCCCCCCCGCCCATTCCATGTCAGCAGCCCCCCCCACCCATTCCATGTCAGCAGCCCCCCCCACCCATTCCATGTCAGCAGCCCCCCCCCACCCATTCCATGTCAGCAGCCCCCCCCACCCATTCCATGTCAGCAGCCCCCCCAGCCCATTCCATGTCAGCAGCCCCCCCATTCCATGTCAGCAGCCCCCCCAGCCCATGTCAGCAGCCCCCCCAGCCCATGTCAGCAGCCCCCCCAGCCCATGTCAGCAGCCCCCCCAGCCCATGTCAGCAGCCCCCCCAGCCCATGTCAGCAGCCCCCCCAGCCCATGTCAGCAGCCCCCCCAGCCCATGTCAGCAGCCCCCCCCAGCTCATGTCAGCAGCCCCCACAGCCCATGTCAGCAGCCCCCACAGCCCATGTCAGCAGCCCCCACAGCCCATGTCAGCAGCCCCCACAGCCCATGTCAGCAGCCCCCCCCATGTCAGCAGCCCCCCCAGCATATTCCATGTCAGCAGCCCCCACAGCCCATGTCAGCAGCCCCCCCAACCGATTCCATTTCAGCAGCTCCCCCGCATGAATGAACTCCCCCCCCCCATGCTTACCTGACGATGGCGGCGGCGGCAACAGAGATGGCGGCAGTGAAGCGCGAGGGAAGCGCGCTCTAGCAGCAGACCCGGAAGTTCCGGGTCGCGCTACACTACTAGAGCGCGTCACCCTTCTGGAGCAGGCTGAGGGGGGGGGGGAGAGCGCGGTCACACAGACACTGCTGGAGCGCGCTCCTACCTAATGCTGGAGCGCGCTCCTTGTGTCCTTACCAGGGAAGGGGGGTGAAGGAGGGGGGGTTGAAGGGGGTCCGTCGCAGGCCGCACCGGGTGCCCCGGCGGGCCGTATGCAGCCCGCGGGCCGTATTTTGTGCAGGCCTGCTCTAGATCAATATAAATACAAACATAGGATAAGTATGTCAGTCGACTAAACTTAACATAGCCTTGAAGTGGAGACGTCTTTTTTTCAACCAACTACGTATCCAAGTATATATTTACTAAGCAGACTTCAGCCACCACCCAGAGCGGGGCCCTTACAGCACATTCACGTGAAAGGTACATAAGGTGCCTGTGTAGCAGAGCTCTGCGTAGCACACTTGGGACATGACTGGCCCAGGGGCAGATCAGTAAACGTAACTCCTTATGCCCCTATTTTTGATGGGCGGTGAACGAGAAGGTCCTTATAACACAAGACTTACGTGGTTTTTTTTCCGGTTAGGAGATTGTGAATGGCCGGTTCTGCTGCAGGCGACAGCAACTCCTCCTGTTTTCACCGGCGTCCCTCTGCAAAGAAAGGAGGAAGTAAATAAATAATAATGATGGTGAAAAGCCATTAGAGACCATAATTCAGAAAAAAAAACATTATACAGTTCCGAATCCACCGTCCCCCAAGGATGTCCAGTATACAAGGAAGAAAGTAGTCTTCGAACATAACCTCTCTAGGACGTTATTGTAAAAAAGTTATTGTAAAGAGCAGACGAAGCGGGAAACCGCACGGAAGCCCTGAGGAGTGGGCCTCGCTGGTCCCCTGATCCACTCTGCTGCAGATATACTCTGCGGTATTAGGCTAAACCAGGGGTGGGCAATTCCAGTCCTCAAGGGCCACCAACAGGTCAGGTTTTCAGGATATTCCTGCTTCAGCACAGGCGGCTCAAAGAGTGGCTCATTCCTTATGACTGAGCCACCTGTGCTGAAGCAGGGATATCCTGAAAACCTGACCTGTTGGTGGCCCTTGAGGAGTGGAGTTGGTCAATCCAGAGCTAAACAGAGTTTATATTGCATAATTTCAAAGCTACACAAGAGCGCATGACAGCGTACCTATAAAGCGGCCACAAGAGCAGATGTTGACACATACATGACAAACAGGCAGATAAGGGGGGGGGGGTGTACAGGCTGAAATGAAAAGTAAAAAATAGGAATCCAGAGTAAGTATTCTAAGGAGCAATCAGTGTCTGGAATATCACATGCAGTATTAACCCTCACAGGGGGACCATAGAACATATTGCAGAACAATGGCTGGGAGTTATTCCTAATGAGCTAGCCTGTCTTCCAATGAGTGAGACACTGAATGAGACATACTGCCGTGCAGTGAGTGAGTACTAATGAGCTAGCCTGTCTTCCAATGAGTGAGACACTGAATGAGACATACTGCCGTGCAGAGAGTGACAGCGATTACTAATGAGCTGGGACTGTCTTCCAATGAGTGAGACTCCAAATGAGACATACTGCCGTGCAGTGAGTGACAGCAATTACTAATGAGCTTGCCTGTCTTCCAATGAGTGAGACACTGAATGAGACATACTGCCGTGCAGTGAGTGATTACTAATGAGCTGGGACTATCTTCAAGTGAGCGAGACTCACTCCTAAATAAGATGCATTGCCTTCCAGCATGACACTGGCTGCTGATCAGTAAAATCTGTAGTTCTTCAGAACATCTTGTTTTTCTCCTCTCTCCCTCTCCCTCCCTCTGTGTGTGTGTTATCTCCCCATCTAAGTGAAGCGCAGTTGGGTTTTTGTCTGGCTCCGTCATGACCCCTTTCCATCCTGTGCATTCACAGCCCGTCTCTCCCCTTATCTCGCCCGTGTACCATTATTTCTCCGGCAGCAGCCGCTGCTCCCCCTCTGCATTTTGTTTCATGTTAAACATCAGGCGTACGCTTTCCCTTATCTCCCGGAACCCGAGCCTGATCGGGGAGATTTGTCAGCGCGGTTTCAGCTGAACGCCGCTCTCTTTCCCGCTGGATTCGTGACTCAGAAGGAACAAAGTTTGAGATGTACAAGTTCTGTATAAAACAGAGAGCCGTTTGCACATAATCCCCGATCACTGTTACAGGAGGCGACATGTCTGCTTTGGTCCACCAGGACCGTCCCTCTCCAGATTTAAATGACACAGACAAAAGACTGTATGGCCAATTGTGATCCGATATGTATAATTATATTGATCCAGAGGAAGGCAAACGCAAAACCCCTGTGAATCATTTGACAAAGATGTCCCAAAGGGAAAACAATTTGCTTCCTGGCCCCAGTAGTTGCACAGAAGAATAGGTCTGTGGCTCATTGAATTTGCCCCTCCAACTACAGAGTGGCAGTATCTAACGTACAAAAAGATATATGGACCAGTGAGCCTGTTCCTGCCAGAGGAAGAGGGTGAATGATGCAAGAAATAACAAATGTGGACAAGTGAAATTGTCCCTGTCTCCATGAAGTGACTGTGACAGACAAAAGGCACCTACATTATGTCCCATTTAAACAGCTTTGCCGCTGGAGGATGACACAAACAGGAGACGTATGGCGTCTGTCCCTCCAATTGCTACTACACAAAGTGACACACAGAGGCACACATGGCCCATTGCAACTACACACAGTGACACAGAGAGGCACACATGGCCCATTGCTACTACACACAGTGACGCAGACAGAGGCACACATGGCCCATTGCTACTACACACAGTGACACAGAGAGACACACATGGCCCATTGCTACTACACACAGTGACGCAGACAGAGGCACACATGGCCCATTGCTACTACACACAGTGACACAGAGAGACACACATGGCCCATTGCTACTACACACAGTGACACAGAGAGGCACACATGGCCCATTGCTACTACACACAGTGACACAGAGAGGCACACATGGCCCATTGCTACTACACACAGTGACACAGAGAGGCACACATGGCCCATTGCAACCACACACAGTGACACAGAGAGACACACATGGCCCATTGCTACTACACACAGTGACACAGAGAGGCACACATGGCCCATTGCTACTACACACAGTGACACAGAGAGACACATATGGCCCATTGCTACTACACACAGTGACACAGAGAGGCACACATGGCCCATTGCTACTACACACAGTGACAGAGAGACACACATGGCCCATTGCTACTACACACAGTGACACAGAGAGGCACACATGGCCCATTGCTACTACACACAGTGACGCAGACAGAGGCACACATGGCCCATTGCTACTACACACAGTGACACAGAGAGACACACATGGCCCATTGCTACTACACACAGTGACGCAGACAGAGGCACACATGGCCCATTGCTACTACACACAGTGACACAGAGAGACACACATGGCCCATTGCTACTACACACAGTGACACAGAGAGGCACACATGGCCCATTGCTACTACACACAGTGACACAGAGAGGCACACATGGCCCATTGCTACTACACACAGTGACACAGAGAGGCACACATGGCCCATTGCAACCACACACAGTGACACAGAGAGACACACATGGCCCATTGCTACTACACACAGTGACACAGAGAGGCACACATGGCCCATTGCTACTACACACAGTGACACAGACAGAGGCACACATGGCCCATTGCTACTACACACAGTGACAGACAGAGACACACATGGCCCATTGCGCATACACACAGTGACACAGAGGTGCTGCACTGGAGAGGGAAGAATTTTACCAAAGAAGAAAACAATTTTTTATGTCTCCTTATTAGTTCACTGTGGGGTTCATCTCCTCACAGCCGATATGTCTACGATTATGGGGATTACTCGCAAAAGAAAAAAAGAAAAATGCATGGAGTATTTCTGGGGTAGGGGGTGACATGTTTAACCCTGCCCCCACATAAATAATGCGAGTTGTATAGTAGTGCTGAGTATTCCTATACACTTTGACCTCTTAGAAGTAAAGACAAGTAAAGCAAAGCATTCCTCTACCTCAAACCCAGCATTGCGCCCGCTGTCCTATGACGTTCAGAAATAATTACAGATGTGTGATGTTGTGTAAATGTTTTTACAATGTTATGTCACACCCAATGGGGGACGAGAGAATTTACGGAGATGTGAGAGCTTCCTTGACATTTTAGTTTTTTACCATAATTTTTTTTGCTATATTGTAGAATATCGCCAAGAGTACTGCCAAAATGGGAAAACTTTACCAAACTGGCGGTTCCAAGAAAAACCACGAAACTCGAGATCATTAAAAAAAAAAAAAATAAGCGAACTTGCTCCGGGGTGAGTTAGTGACTTTTGCTGAATTTTAGTGAATTACACTTCTAAATCTGCCAATTTCACAATTGTGCACAGTTGTGAAATGTCCCAGAATTGCCCATTTTCACGACAGTTTATCCCACTAGGCGAGTTTGGCCTCCCCTTATTACAAGGTTACATTAGGGGCCGGCGGTGATAGTCAGGGGTTCTATTATCTGCCGATCCTTAGCAAGCGCTGGGTCTAAGTGAGCAGACACACTCCGCATACCAGCATGTTCATTATCAGCGAGACAGACACAGATGTTGTCAATAAGGCTGCAAGTTGGCCAAGTAAATCGCATCACAGCCCACAACGAATCTAATTCTGCTCCTCGGTCAATACGACAACGAGCGATCGATGCGGTAATGTGTTGATTGTATGAGTCACGGAGCGGCAAGTTTCTGGGACCAGCGAAGGAGCAAAATAGTCTTATCGGCGTGGAGCGGCGGCACTTTTTAACCCTTTGAGCGTTCCAGGACGCAGTCACTACCTCATGCGGTCTGGCACTCCAAGGCGGAGTAGAGAATTTGATCGGAAACCTTGTTACTTTCCCCCTTCTGCATAATATTTATTTGTGCGATATCCTTGAGTGATTGCCCCCTCTATATGCCACCACAGAGGTTATCCAGGAAACTGGCATCAAATGGGTTAACACTGGCCCCTTTCCCCGCGCACAGAAACTGTAAGGCTGCTGCGGTGAGGAATGAAGGCGGGAAGAAGACTTAACCAGTCTGGGTGACTGTAAGGTACACAGCTGCAAGAATAACAGACGCCACACCATTAATCCGTAATTACAAGTCACCAGGGGGCCTGCCGGTCAGTGCAACCAATCCATCCTGCACACGCTTAATGGAGCGCCTCTCTGTGGGACCTGACACGGGCAAACACCGGAGGATCGAGGCGGCAGAAACTCCGGCTCTATCCTAGTGAGAGAGGCTGTGCCCTCCAATCACAGAGACTCGAAATGAGTCAAGCTGCCTTCTAATGAGTACGTCTGGGCCGACCAAAAAATGAGCATCTCTACTCGTGAGTAAAACTGCCTCCTAGAAAGTGAGGGCGCCTTGCAAGGAGGAATACTGATTTCTGAGAACCACCGATGAGGAAGGCTCCCTCCCGATTGAGACTTGCTGCTAAAAAAGGGACGGCCTGAAAATGGGTGAAAGGATCTATACCGGCAGGGCGGTGTGCACCAGTAACACCGCAATGTGTATATGTAACAGGGGGCGGTGTGCACCAGTAACACCGCAATGTGTATATGTAACAGGGGGTGGTGTGCACCAGTAACACCGCAATGTGTATATGTAACAGGGGAGGTGTGCACCAGTAACACCGCAATGTGTATATGTAACAGGGGGCGGTGTGCACCAGTAACACCGCAATGTGTATATGTAACAGGGGGCGGTGTGCACCAGTAACACCGCAATGTGTATATGTAACAGGGGAGGTGTGCACCAGTAACACCGCAATGTGTATATGTAACAGGGGGCGGTGTGCACCAGTAACACCGCAATGTGTATATGTAACAGGGGAGGTGTGCACCAGTAACACCGCAATGTGTATATGTAACAGGGGGCGGTGTGCACCAGTAACACCGCAATGTGTATATGTAACAGGGGAGGTGTGCACCAGTAACACCGCAATGTGTATATGTAACAGGGGGCAGTGTGCACCAGTAACACCGCAATGTGCATATGTAACAGGGGGCGGTGTGCACCAGTAACACCGCAATGTGTATATGTAACAGGGGGCGGTGTGCACCAGTAACACCGCAATGTGTATATGTAACAGGGGGCGGTGTGCACCAGTAACACCGCAATGTGCATATGTAACAGGGGAGGTGTGCACCAGTAACACCGCAATGTGTATATGTAACAGGGGGCGGTGTGCACCAGTAACACCGCAATGTGCATATGTAACAGGGGAGGTGTGCACCAGTAACACCGCAATGTGTATATGTAACAGGGGGCGGTGTGCACCAGTAACACCGCAATGTGCATATGTAACAGGGGAGGTGTGCACCAGTAACACCGCAATGTGTATATGTAACAGGGGGCAGTGTGCACCAGTAACACCGCAATGTGCATATGTAACAGGGGGCGGTGCACACCTGTCTGTAACGCACAGAGCAGCGCGCATCTGTAACTGCACAGAGCAGCGCGCGTCTGTAACTGCACAGAGCAGCGCGCGTCTGTAACTGCACAGAGCAGCGCGCGTCTGTAACTGCACAGAGCAGCGCGCGTCTGTAACTGCACAGAGCAGCGCGCGTCTGTAACTGCACAGAGCAGCGCGCGTCTGTAACTGCACAGAGCAGCGCGCGTCTGTAACTACACAGAGCAGCGCGCGTCTGTAACTGCACAGAGCAGCGCGCGTCTGTAACTGCACAGAGCAGCGCGCGTCTGTAACTGCACAGAGCAGCGCGCGTCTGTAACTGCACAGAGCAGCGCGCGTCTGTAACTGCACAGCGCAGCGCGCGTCTGTAACTGCACAGCGCAGCGCGTGTCTGTAACTGCACAGAGCAGCGCGCATCTGTAACGCACAGGGCAGTGCGCGTCTGTAACTGCACAGAGCAGCGCACATCTGTAACGCACAGGGCAGTGCGCGTCTGTAACTGCACAGAGCAGCGCACATCTGTAACGCACAGGGCAGCGCGCGTCTGTAACTGCACAGAGCAGCGCGCATCTGTAACTGCACAGTGCAGCGCGCGTCTGTAACTGCACAGAGCAGCGCGCATCTGTAACGCACAGGGCAGCGCGCGTCTGTAACTGCACAGAGCAGCGCGCGTCTAACTGCACAGAGCAGCGCGCATCTGTAACTGCACAGAGCAGCGCGCGTCTGTAACTGCACAGAGCAGCGCGCGTCTGTAACGCACAGGGCAGCGCGCATCTGTAACTGCACAGAGCAGCGCGCGTCTGTAACTGCACAGAGCAGCGCGCGTCTGTAACTGCACAGAGCAGCGCGCGTCTGTAACTGCACAGAGCAGCGCGCATCTGTAACTGCACAGAGCAGCGCGCGTCTGTAACTGCACAGAGCAGCGCGCGTCTGTAACTGCACAGAGCAGCGCGCGTCTAACTGCACAGAGCAGCGCGCGTCTGTAACTGCACAGAGCAGCGCGTCTGTAAAGCACAGGGCAGCGCGCATCTGTAAAGCACAGAGCAGCGCGCGTCTGTAACTGCACAGGGCAGCGCGCGTCTGTAACGCAGAGCAGCGCGTCTGTAACGCACAGAGCAGCGCGTGTCTGTAACTGCACAGGGCAGCGCGCGTCTAACGCACAGAGCAGCGCGCGTCTGTAACTGCACAGGGCAGCGCGCGTCTGTAACTGCACAGAGCAGCGCGCGTCTAACTGCACAGAGCAGCGCGCGTCTGTAACTGCACAGAGCAGCGCGCGTCTGTAACGCACAGGGCAGCGCGCGTCTGTAACTGCACAGAGCAGCGCGCATCTGTAACTGCACAGAGCAGCGCGCGTCTGTAACTGCACAGAGCAGCGCGCGTCTGTAACGCACAGGGCAGCGCGCATCTGTAACTGCACAGAGCAGCGCGCGTCTGTAACTGCACAGAGCAGCGCGCGTCTGTAACTGCACAGAGCAGCGCGTCTGTAACGCACAGGGCAGCGCGCGTCTGTAACTGCACAGAGCAGCGCGCATCTGTAAAGCACAGAGCAGCGCGCGTCTGTAACTGCACAGGGCAGCGCGCGTCTAACGCACAGGGCAGTGCGCGTCTGTAACGCAGAGCAGCGCGTCTGTAACGCACAGAGCAGCGCGTGTCTGTAACTGCACAGGGCAGCGCGCGTCTAACGCACAGAGCAGCGCGCGTCTGTAACTGCACAGGGCAGCGCGCGTCTGTAACTGCACAGGGCAGCGCGCGTCTAAAGCACAGGGCAGTGCGCGTCTGTAACGCAGAGCAGCGCGTCTGTAACGCAGAGCAGCGCGTGTCTGTAACGCACAGAGCAGCGCGCGTCTGTAACGCACAGAGCAGCGCGCGTCTGTAACTGCACAGAGCAGCGCGCGTCTGTAACGCACAGAGCAGCGCGCATCTGTAACGCACAGAGCAGCGTGCGTCTGTAACGCACAGAGCAGCGCGCGTCTGTAACGCGCAGAGCAGAGCGCGCCTGTAACGCACAGAGCAGCGCGCGTCTAACGCACAGAGCAGCGCGCATCTGTAACGCACAGAGCAGCGCGCGTCTGTAACGCACAGAGCAGCGTGCGTCTGTAACGCACAGAGCAGCGCGCGTCTGTAACGCGCAGAGCAGCGCGCGTCTGTAACGCGCAGAGCAGCGCGCGTCTGTAACGCGCAGAGCAGCGCGCGTCTGTAACGCACAGAGCAGCGCGAATCTGTAACGCACAGAGCAGCGTGCGTCTAACTGCACAGAGCAGCGCGCGCCTGTAACGCGCAGAGCAGCGCGCATCTGTACAGAGCAGCGCGCGTCTAACGCGCAGGGCATGTCGCGCGCCTGTAACGCGGAGGGTATGTCGCGCGCCTGTAACGTACAGAGAAGCGCGCATCTGTAACGCACAGAGCAGCAAGCATCTGTACAGAGCAGCGCGCATCTGTAACGCACAGAGCAGCGCGCATTTGTAACGCACAGAGCAGCGAGCATCTGTACAGAGCAGCGTGCGTCTAACACGCAGGGCATGTCGCGCGCCTGTAACGCGCAGAGCAGCGCGCACCTGTAACGCGCAGAGCAGCGCGCGCCTGTAATGCGCAGAGCACGCCTGTAACGCGCAGAGCAGCGCGCGTCTGTAACTGCACAGAGCAGCGCGCGTCTGTAACGCACAGAGCAGCGCGCGTCTGTAACGCACAGGGCAGCGCGCGTCTGTAACTGCACAGGGCAGCGCGCGTCTAACGCACAGAGCAGTGCGCGTCTGTAACGCAGAGCAGCGCGTCTGTAACGCACAGAGCAGCGCGTGTCTGTAACGCACAGAGCAGCGCGCGTCTGTAACGCACAGAGCAGCGCGCGGCTAACTGCACAGAGCAGCGCGCGCCTGTAACGCGCAGAGCTGTGCGCCTGTAACGCGCAGAGCAGCGCGCCTGTAACGCGCAGAGCAGCGCGCCTGTAACGCGCAGAGCAGCGCGCGCGTCTGTAACACGCAGAGCAGCGCGCATCTGTAACTGCACAGGGCAGCGCGCGTCTGTAACGCACAGAGCAGCGCGCGTCTAACGCACAGGGCACCGTCCGTCTGTAACGCACAGGGCAGCGCGCATCTGTAACGCACAGAGCAGCGCGCATCTGTAACGCACAGAGCAGCGCGCATCTGTAACGCACAGAGCAGCGCGCATCTGTAACGTACAGAGAAGCGCGCATCTGTAACTGCACAGCGCAGCGCGCGTCTGTAACTGCACAGAGCAGCGCGCATCTGTAACGCACAGGGCAGCGCGCGTCTGTAACTGCACAGAGCAGCGCGCGTCTAACTGCACAGAGCAGCGCGCGTCTGTAACTGCACAGAGCAGCGCGCGTCTGTAACGCACAGGGCAGCGCGCGTCTGTAACTGCACAGAGCAGCGCGCGTCTGTAACTGCACAGAGCAGCGCGCGTCTGTAACTGCACAGAGCAGCGCGCGTCTGTAACGCACAGGGCAGCGCGCATCTGTAACTGCACAGAGCAGCGCGCGTCTGTAACTGCACAGAGCAGCGCGCGTCTAACTGCACAGAGCAGCGCGCGTCTGTAACTGCACAGAGCAGCGCGTCTGTAACGCACAGGGCAGCGCGCATCTGTAAAGCACAGAGCAGCGCGCGTCTGTAACTGCACAGGGCAGCGCGCGTCTAACGCACAGGGCAGCGCGCATCTGTAACGCACAGGGCAGCGCGCATCTGTAACTGCACAGAGCAGCGCGCGTCTGTAACTGCACAGAGCAGCGCGCGTCTAACTGCACAGAGCAGCGCGCGTCTGTAACTGCACAGAGCAGCGCGTCTGTAACGCACAGGGCAGCGCGCATCTGTAAAGCACAGAGCAGCGCGCGTCTGTAACTGCACAGGGCAGCGCGCGTCTGTAACGCAGAGCAGCGCGTCTGTAACGCACAGAGCAGCGCGTGTCTGTAACTGCACAGGGCAGCGCGCGTCTAACGCACAGAGCAGCGCGCGTCTGTAACTGCACAGAGCAGCGCGCGTCTGTAACTGCACAGAGCAGCGCGCGTCTGTAACTGCACAGAGCAGCGCGCGTCTAACTGCACAGAGCAGCGCGCGTCTGTAACTGCACAGAGCAGCGCGCGTCTGTAACTGCACAGAGCAGCGCGCGTCTGTAACTGCACAGAGCAGCGCGCGTCTGTAACTGCACAGAGCAGCGCGCGTCTAACTGCACAGAGCAGCGCGCGTCTGTAACTGCACAGAGCAGCGCGCGTCTGTAACTGCACAGGGCAGCGCGCGTCTAACGCACAGGGCAGTGCGCGTCTGTAACGCAGAGCAGCGCGTCTGTAACGCACAGAGCAGCGCGTGTCTGTAACTGCACAGGGCAGCGCGCGTCTGTAACTGCACAGGGCAGCGCGCGTCTGTAACTGCACAGGGCAGCGCGCGTCTAACGCACAGGGCAGTGCGCGTCTGTAACGCAGAGCAGCGCGTCTGTAACGCAGAGCAGCGCGTGTCTGTAACGCACAGAGCAGCGCGCGTCTGTAACGCACAGAGCAGCGCGCGTCTGTAACTGCACAGAGCAGCGCGCGTCTGTAACGCGCAGAGCAGCGCGCGTCTGTAACGCGCAGAGCAGCGCGCGTCTGTAACGCGCAGAGCAGCGCGCGTCTGTAACGCGCAGAGCAGCGCGCGCCTGTAACGCGCAGAGCAGCGCGCGTCTGTAACGCGCAGAGCAGCGCGCGTAACGCGCAGAGCAGCGCGCGTCTGTAACGCGCAGAGCAGCGCGCGTCTGTAACGCGCAGAGCAGCGCGCGTCTGTAACGCGCAGAGCAGCGCGCGTCTGTAACGCACAGAGCAGCGCGAATCTGTAACGCACAGAGCAGCGTGCATCTGTAACTGCACAGAGCAGCGCGCGCCTGTAACGCGCAGAGCAGCGCGCATCTGTACAGAGCAGCGCGCGTCTAACGCGCAGGGCATGTCGCGCGCCTGTAACGCGGAGGGTATGTCGCGCGCCTGTAACGTACAGAGAAGCGCGCATCTGTAACGCACAGAGCAGCAAGCATCTGTACAGAGCAGCGCGCATCTGTAACGCACAGAGCAGCGCGCATTTGTAACGCACAGAGCAGCGAGCATCTGTACAGAGCAGCGCGTATCTGTAACGCACAGAGCAGCGCGCATTTGTAACGCACAGAGCAGCGAGCATCTGTACAGAGCAGCGTGCGTCTAACACGCAGGGCATGTCGCGCGCCTGTAACGCGCAGAGCAGCGCGCACCTGTAACGCGCAGAGCAGCGCGCGCCTGTAATGCGCAGAGCAGCGCGCGTCTGTAACTGCACAGAGCAGCGCGCGTCTGTAACGCACAGAGCAGCGCGCGTCTGTAACGCACAGGGCAGCGCGCGTCTGTAACTGCACAGGGCAGCGCGCGTCTAACGCACAGGGCAGCGCGCGTCTGTAACGCAGAGCAGCGCGTCTGTAACGCACAGAGCAGCGCGCGTCTGTAACGCACAGAGCAGCGCGCGTCTGTAACGCACAGAGCAGCGCGCGTCTGTAACGCACAGAGCAGCGCGCGTCTGTAACGCACAGAGCAGCGCGCGTCTGTAACGCACAGAGCAGCGCGCGTCTAACTGCACAGAGCAGCGCGCGCCTGTAACGCGCAGAGCTGTGCGCCTGTAACGCGCAGAGCAGCGCGCCTGTAACGCGCAGAGCAGAGCGCCTGTAACGCGCAGAGCAGCGCGCGCGTCTGTAACACGCAGAGCAGCGCGCATCTGTAACTGCACAGGGCAGCGCGCGTCTGTAACGCACAGAGCAGCGCGCGTCTAACGCACAGGGCACCGTCCGTCTGTAACGCACAGGGCAGCGCGCATCTGTAACGCACAGAGCAGCGCGCATCTGTAACGCACAGAGCAGCGCGCATCTGTAACGCACAGAGCAGCGCGCATCTGTAACGTACAGAGAAGCGCGCATCTGTAACTGCACAGAGCAGCGCGCATCTGTAACTGCACAGAGCATCGCGCGTCTGTAACTGCACAGAGCAGCGCGCGTCTGTAACTGCACAGAGCAGCGCGCGTCTAACTGCACAGAGCAGCGCGCATCTGTAACTGCACAGAGCAGCGCGCGTCTGTAACTGCACAGAGCAGCGCGCGTCTGTAACTGCACAGAGCAGCGCGCGTCTGTAACTGCACAGAGCAGCGCGCGTCTGTAACTGCACAGAGCAGCGCGCGTCTGTAACTGCACAGAGCAGCGCGCGTCTGTAACTGCACAGAGCAGCGCGCGTCTGTAACTGCACAGAGCAGCGCGCGTCTGTAACTGCACAGAGCAGCGCGCGTCTGTAACTGCACAGAGCAGCGCGCGTCTGTAACGTACAGAGCAGCGCGCGTCTGTAACATACAGAGCAGCGCGCATCTGTAACGCAAAGATCAGCAAGCATCTGTACAGAGCAGCGCGCATCTGTACAGAGCAGCGCGCATCTGTACAGAGCAGCGCGCATCTGTACAGAGCAGCGCGCATCTGTACAGAGCAGCGCGCGTCTAACGCGCAGGGCATGTCGCGCGCCTGTAACGCGGAGGGTATGTCGCGCGCCTGTAACGTACAGAGAAGCGCGCATCTGTAACGCACAGAGCAGAAAGCATCTGTACAGAGCAGCACGCATCTGTAACGCACAGAGCAGCGCGCATTTGTAACGCACAGAGCAGCGAGCATCTGTACAGAGCAGCGCGCGTCTAACACGCAGGGCATGTCGCGCGCCTGTAACGCGCAGAGCAGCGCGCGCCTGTAACTGCACAGAGCAGCGCGCGCGTGTAACGTGCATAGCAGCGCGCCTCTAACGCGCAGAGCAGCGCACCTGTAACGCGCAGAGCAGCGCACGTCTGTAACTGCACAGGGCAGCGCGCGTCTGTAACTGCACAGGGCAGCGCGCGTCTGTAACGCACAGGGCAGCGCGCGTCTGTAACGCACAGGGCAGCGCGCGTCTGTAACGCACAGGGCAGCGCGCGTCTAACGCACAGGGCAGCGCGCGTCTGTAACACAGAGAGCAGCGCGCATCTGTAACGCACAGAGCAGCAAGCATCTGTACAGAGCAGCGCGCATCTGTAACGCACAGAGCAGCGCGCATTTGTAACACAGAGCAGCGAGCATCTGTACAGAGCAGCGAGCATCTGTACAGAGCAGCGAGCATCTGTACAGAGCAGCGAGCATCTGTACAGAGCAGCGCGCGTCTAACGCGCAGGGCATGTCGCGCGCCTGTAACGCACAGGGCATGTCGCGCGCCTGTAACGCGCAGGGCATGTCGCGCGCCTGTAACGCGCAGGGCATGTCGCGCGCCTGTAACGCGCAGAGCAGCGCGCGCCTGTAACGCGCAGAGCAGCGCGTGCCTGTAACGCGCAGAGCCGCGCGCCTGTAACGCGCAGAGCCGCGCGCCTGTAACGCGCAGAGCCGCGTGCCTGTAACGCGCAGAGCAGCTCGCGCGCCTGTAACGCGCAGAGCAGCTCGCGCGCGCCTGTAACGTGCAGAGCAGCTCGCGCGCCCCTGTAACACGCAGATCAGCGCGCGCCCCTGTAACGCGCAGATCAGCGCGCGCGCCTGTAACGCGCAGGGCAGCGCGCGCCTGTAACGCGCAGGGCAGCGCGCGCCTGTAACTGCACAGGGCAGCGCGCATCTGTAACTGCACAGGGCAGCGCACGCGCCTGTAACGCGCAGAGCAGCGCGCCTGTAACGCGCAGAGCAGCGCGCGTCTGTAACGTACAGAGCAGCGCGCCTGTAACGCGCAGAGCAGCGCGCCTGTAACGCGCAGAGCAGCGCGCCTGTAACGCGCAGAGCAGCGCGCCTGTAACGCGCAGAGCAGCGCGCCTGTAATGCGCAGAGCAGCACGCCTGTAATGCGCAGAGCAGCGCGCGCGCCTGTAACACGCAGAGCAGCGCGCATCTGTAACTGCACAGGGCAGCGCGCATCTGTAACTGCACAGAGCAGCGCGCATCTGTAACTGCACAGGGAAGCGCGCATCTGTAACTGCACAGAGCAGCGCGCATCTGTAACTGCACAGGGAAGCGCGCATCTGTAACTGCACAGAGCAGCGCGCATCTGTAACGCACAGAGCAGCGCGCATCTGTAGCGCGCGTCTGTAACGCACAGAGCAGCGCGCGTCTGTAACGCACAGAGCAGCGCGCGTCTGTAACGCACAGAGCAGCGCGCGTCTGTAACTGCACAGGGCAGCGCGCGTCTGTAACTGCACAGGGCAGCGCGCGTCTGTAACGCACAGGGCAGCGCGCGTCTGTAACGCACAGGGCAGCGCGCGTCTGTAACGCACAGGGCAGCGCGCGTCTAACGCACAGGGCAGCGCGCGTCTGTAACACAGAGAGCAGCGCGCATCTGTAACGCACAGAGCAGCAAGCATCTGTACAGAGCAGCGCGCATCTGTAACGCACAGAGCAGCGCGCATTTGTAACACAGAGCAGCGAGCATCTGTACAGAGCAGCGAGCATCTGTACAGAGCAGCGAGCATCTGTACAGAGCAGCGCGCGTCTAACGCGCAGGGCATGTCGCGCGCCTGTAACGCACAGGGCATGTCGCGCGCCTGTAACGCGCAGGGCATGTCGCGCGCCTGTAACGCGCAGGGCATGTCGCGCGCCTGTAACGCGCAGGGCATGTCGCGCGCCTGTAACGCGCAGAGCAGCGCGCGCCTGTAACGCGCAGAGCAGCGCGTGCCTGTAACGCGCAGAGCCGCGCGCCTGTAACGCGCAGAGCCGCGCGCCTGTAACGCGCAGAGCAGCGCGTGCCTGTAACGCGCAGAGCAGCTCGCGCGCCTGTAACGCGCAGAGCAGCTCGCGCGCGCCTGTAACGTGCAGAGCAGCTCGCGCGCCCCTGTAACACGCAGATCAGCGCGCGCCCCTGTAACGCGCAGATCAGCGCGCGCGCCTGTAACGCGCAGGGCAGCGCGCGCCTGTAACGCGCAGGGCAGCGCGCGCCTGTAACTGCACAGGGCAGCGCGCATCTGTAACTGCACAGGGCAGAGCAGCGCGCCTGTAACGCGCAGAGCAGCGCGCGTCTGTAACGTACAGAGCAGCGCGCCTGTAACGCGCAGAGCAGCGCGCCTGTAACGCGCAGAGCAGCGCGCCTGTAACGCGCAGAGCAGCGCGCCTGTAACGCGCAGAGCAGCGCGCCTGTAATGCGCAGAGCAGCACGCCTGTAATGCGCAGAGCAGCGCGCGCGCCTGTAACACGCAGAGCAGCGCGCATCTGTAACTGCACAGGGCAGCGCGCATCTGTAACTGCACAGAGCAGCGCGCATCTGTAACTGCACAGGGAAGCGCGCATCTGTAACTGCACAGAGCAGCGCGCATCTGTAACTGCACAGAGCAGCGCGCATCTGTAACTGCACAGGGAAGCGCGCATCTGTAACTGCACAGAGCAGCGCGCATCTGTAACGCACAGAGCAGCGCGCATCTGTAGCGCGCGTCTGTAACGCACAGAGCAGCGCGCGTCTGTAACGCACAGAGCAGCGCGCGTCTGTAACGCACAGAGCAGCGCGCGTCTGTAACGCACAGAGCAGCGCGCATCTGTAACGCACAGAGCAGCGTGCGTCTAACGCACAGAGCAGCGTGCGTCTGTAATGCACAGAGCAGCGCGCGTCTACACACAGCAATGCATATTTACTATACAGAGAGCAGTGTGTATCTGTAACGCACAGCAATGCATATTTACAATACAGAGAGCATGTGTATCTGTAACACACAGCAATGCATATTTACAATACAGAGAGCATGTGTATCTGTAACACACACCAATGCATATTTACAATACAGAGAGCATGTGTATCTGTAACACACAGCAATGTATATTTACAATACAGAGAGCATGTGTATCTAACACACAGCAATGTATATTTACTATACAGAGAGCATGTGTATCTGTAACGCACAGCAATGCATATTTACAAGAAAGAAAGCAGCGTGTATCTGTAATGCACAGCAATGTGCATAACACAGAACAATGCATTTTAACAACATCACTGAGGCAGTGGAACGACAGTACTTGACTGCAGATGACCGAGATGATAACTCTGGCTGGCATTTAATTAGCTGATGGTTTAAGAGAGACATTAGCACGCTCTGAATTATCACCCCTCTCTAACCATTTAACAAATCCATTCTTCTTGTCTTACAACGGTATTCATGTCATTATGATAATCAAGTTCAAAGCCGTAGTGTGGGAAAGAGAGGGATCCCACAAACTCGGTGTTTATTGTTCTGCTGGGGTTTCAATGCAGTTTGACATAATAAAAACATAAACCTTCATAAGATTAGGTTTCTACAGGACCACCCTACATTTCTCATTCCGGCAGTGTCAGATGGGCTTGCAAAACACTGCCAATCTCATTATCCACACCCTGCAATGAACCTTCAACCTAAAGGCTAGAAAGCCCCTGTGAAAATCCCAGCTGCCTGGGATAGAACAACATGGCCGATAGCATATGCTGTGGCTTTCATTCCAGTCTGATGAGGTCACTGCCCTCACTTGAGCGAGATAAACAGCAAAGGTGAAACAAGCGGAGGATTCTGGGAGGTGACACTGCAGCCACAGCCTCTCCCAGATTCAGCAGACAATCCTTATAATTACAATTGCAGAGTCAATAATTCAAAACCCTATTAATATTAAAAGTGTAGGAGCCTCATTATTCTCGCGTACAAGAAAACAAATGGTTCGGTGCACAAGCTGCAACCACAGCAATAGGTATTACACAGCCCAAAGAGACGTACATAAATAAAGGTATATCAACAATACACATCGGGGACTTCTGTCTGATTAAATGCGCTATCTGCCCATGATCTGTATTTCACAGCACATGACAACAGTGAAGTTTTTATGCTCCCAACATTAATAGGGTTTTGAATTATTGACTCTTTGTATACGGGGTTGTGCGATGCATTGGGGCCCCACGCTGAAGCCCCTTTGGACTCTACGGGTCCTATACAATCACACCACACTAAATTGAATCTATATAAAATGAATGAATCTCGAGTGCAAATAGGGGGTTGTTTTTTTTCTCTCCTTACATTGCTTATTTATAGGTTAACCTCTGCCCCATCCCAGTATTGCTTGTGTTTTGAGATAGCAGTATGATGTGAGTCTTCAGCAATAGTTAGACCCTTTTTTGTTGGTTTTCTGTAAGCTTGCTTTTAAACACTTACCTTCATTGTGTTCTGTGTTATTTCTAGCTGGTGACCTCTAATCGCATCACATTCCCACTGTAATATACATTTAGTATATGCACATGCAATGCACACAGACACACATCACACATACATTAACACTAGTTCTAAGCTCTAGTACAGTGGTTCTGAACCATTGTCGGTCAGTGTTCCTCTTGTTCTCAGTGTGAGACGTCGCGAACCCCGTCTCAGTGGCATCTCCGTCATTTTTATTTTGATGCTAAACTACGTATGAATCGTCACCAAGATAAGATACCACCCACTCAAACCCCTTTATTGAGCATCCACAGAAAAAGCTGCAGAGTTCCTAATGCCAAAACGTAGTCTTAGTGCGAAGACCCCTCCCTGCTTATTAGCAGCTAACACTTCAATTCTAGGTGACGTCTGGGTCACCCGCATGTCATGTCATTCGACTTTCAGCTTGTCCCCCGCTTTGTTCTTTATTGCTAAAAGCACAGAACTGCCCGACTCACAGAGGTACGATGGGACAAACGGGACTAGAACTTGGTACGGTCGCTTGGTCAGAATGGAATATACCTCCCCAAGTTTGCACCAGAATCGATCCTGTTCCATTGATTCAAAGTCAAAATTAATAAAATTACAGATACTTTTCTTTGCACGTCATTTGGGGGATATGGTACATATGTCATATTCTCTATATGCCCACTATACCTTTTGCTCCTCAAAATATATCTCATGTACCCCCTGGGGGGTCCAAGGACCCCAGGTTCAGATCCGATGCTCTAGCAGTTGTACTGGTCTTGGAGAAATATAGATCGTAGTAGGCAGTGATAACCTGGGACCAACATTAGGGGTTCCTGATGGACAAAATAATAGTGTACACAAATGTCAAAAACCTCATGGGTTTCTTTTGAAGTGTAATCTCACTTGAACAAGGTTTGGAAATCTCTATACACTACAATCGCATCGTACAACATATTACAACTCTGCTGCATGTACATTAACACAGTGTTACACGCATTAACATACAAGTACATTAAAGCAGCCGCCCAAACTGCCGTTCTGTTTTATTATTATTAATCCCCACCCCCCTTTAATATGTGTATCAATACAATCCACACAATGATAAGTAATTAGCTGAACTGCCGATCGATCGGCCCTTTAAAACACACATGTAGGATATTGCTTGGTCTGTAGCTTTAACACACAGATACACTGATACACATACTCAATAACACTCAGATAAACATACACACTTTGATGCACAAACATATTGACCTACACAATGACAATACACCTGCACGTACACACAGAGCCACAGGTGTTTATTACAGTATATACCGCTCTATACTGCAGAAACGACTCTTGTGATCATGCTTTGTTCACATGGGTGATTGCCACCTGACTGTACAATGAAAGTGAGAGGTTCTTCATTTATGGCCGAGAAAAGCTATTTACAACACAAGCTGCTGTCCATCCTTGACCCCGTCAGGATTTATGGATGAACTGTAATGACAGATTCATTTTCCCACTGGTTTATTGGATCGCCTTCTATGAACTGACCACACGACTGGTAAATTAAGTGTGTATAAATCTTTACTCTCTGGCCACCCCCCAAGGAAAGATAGCAAAGGAACCAGCAATCCTCGCCTGAAGAGCTTGCAATCTAACTGAAGACCAGGCAACTGCATGTCTTCCACAGATCCCCACACCTGCCTCGTTCACCCGTGTCACGTCAAGCTCTGGTTACATTGCAGACAAGGATTCTGGGTAATGACAAGCAAACGAGCACACTGGGAATGTCACTTTTAGTTTCCTATGCATTTTAAACATGGATGTTTACCTAGAGTTTTTACCTGCTGCATTACAGATTGTCTAGCAAACCGTGGGACACAGAAGTGCAGAACCATTGGCCCACTCAGAGACAGCCTTTTGTCTCATCAGACTGAGCTTGGTCTTTGCTGTACCTTGCACAGTGAAGGGCTTTCGTCACCTTTATACCTACTATACACCCGACAACCTGTTTTGCTCCCACTCCCAGCTTCACAATGCAGAATCAATGGCCAAGCTCAGACTGGTCAATACAAAAGGATGAAACAGCTGTCCCTGAGCAGGTTCACTTTCTCTGTACCTTCATGTCTCTGGCCTAGCTGCAAAATCTGTGTAAGGGAAAAGCTGTAAGGAAACATGCATGTCATTAAATGGTAAGGCAGATAAAAGGACACACGGAGTGATTACCCAGAATCCTTGTCTGTAGCTTAAACGCTGTATGGGGTGAATGAGGCAGGTGCGGGGGTATGTGGGAGACATGCAGATACACCCGTGAGTTTCTGATTAAAACTACCTCGACAATTATTTGCGTGCACTGTACATTTAAAATAACAACAGTTTCAAACTAATTCATGAAGTTTTGACCCAGAAAACGGTCACCCCCTCACTTGTCCTACATGGGGCAAGCCCTTTAAAGCTGCAGTCTTTGTAATATTTTTTTATAGGATTTTGTTCTTGTTTACTTACCTGAACCAGAGAGGTCACATGGAGCGGTGTCCCACAGTTCCCAGAACTGGGCAAGAATGCTTGCTCTGTAACAGGGCTGCTCAACGCCAATCCTCAAGACCCCCCCCCCCTCCCCCCCAACCGGTCATGGTTTCATGATATCGCACCACAGGTGGTTCAATCAGTGGCGCAGTCTTCGACTGATCCACTGATTGAGCCACCTGTGTTGAAGCTGGGATATCCCGACGGGGTTGCGGGGGGGTGTTTTGAGGACTGGAGTTGAGCACGCCCTGCTTTATGAATGCAGAAAGGCCGCGGGTCAGGCTCACTCCGATGGCCAATAGAAAGTTGCACGGGAGAGGACGCGGTGAGTCGCGGTTGGTCATGTTTGTAGTTACCGGTGACTGGGGTTTGCTGCTTTACACGGGTTGGAAAGAATTAACCCCTTTGCAGATAAAGAAGCCGCCTTCTGCCAGCACAGGGACAAAACCATCACTGCTGCCTTACAGAACAGTATATAAATAACTCTTTATTACCCATTCCCCTGTCCTGTTCCACACATCTCACCACCCAAATAGATCGATAAATCGTGGCTAGCTATAACTTTTCTTCCTACTAGTCGAGTGTATATCGCTTTGTCAGGCGGATTTATGTTTAGCGAGCAACCTGCTCCTGGGGACTTTTCTGTACCGAAGGATCGTAAATCCCTAAGCAGAAAAGGGGAGAAGAGAGGGTGGGTGGGGAGAGTTAAACATGAGCCAGGAGAAAAAGCTGAGGCATATTGGGCAATTGTTGAATACAGCGAGGATAAAAACACAGCAAGGATATAAAGAGGTCTCATAACCTAAACCTCTTCACTGCCAGATGGGCCAGCAGCAAGGATACCAAATGGGTTAAAGGGTCAGTCCCTCCTACGACTAAAGTGTACTAATGGCTGTGACATGTTTAAGGGGTCAGTCCCTCCTAGGAGTAAAGTGTACTAATGGCTGTGACATGTTTAAGGGGTCAGTCCCTCCTAGGGGCAAAGTGTACTAATGGCAGTGACATGTTTAAGGGGTCAGTCCCTCCTAGGGGCAAAGTGTACTAATGGCTGTGACATGTTTAAGGGGTCAGTCCCTCCTAGGAGTAAAGTGTACTAATGGCAGTGACATAGTTAAGGGGTCAGTCCCTCCTAGGACCAAAGTGTACTAATGGCAGTGACATGGTTAAGGGGTCAGTCTCTCCTAGGAGCAAAGTGTAATAATGGCAGTGACATGGTTAAGGGGTCAGTCACTCCTAGGAGCAAAGTGTACTAATGGCAGTGACATGTTTAAGGGGTCAGTCCCTCCTAGGGGCAAAGTGTACTAATGGCAGTGACATGGTTAAGGGGTCTGTCTCTCCTAGGAGCAAAGTGTACTAATGGCAGTGACATGTTTAAGGGGTCAGTCCCTCCTAGGACCAAAGTGTACTAATGGCAGTGACATGGTTAAAGGGTCAGTCCCTCCTAGAACCAACGTTTACTAACAGCAGTGACATGTTTAACCCTATGAGTGCCACAGGTGCTTTTCGGATCTCAACCACTTGAACGATTAGCGATATGAATGTTTAGACAAATGTATTAATGCTTCCAAGGTTGTGACAGCCAAGGGGTTTAACCCAAGAGTGCTCCGGGCATTTTAATCCACATCATGCATAGATTGTAAACTCTACAGGGGCAGGGACTTTGTCTGCAAAATGTCTCTGGGATCTGCTACCTAAAACTAGCAGTGGGATACAAGAACAAACAACAACAACAACAACAACCACGAGCCTGCACTGACCCCCATTCTACATAATACAAGGGAAGCCTCTGCTACTTATTGATGTTACATCTGCCTACCCCAATTAAAGCCAACCGCACCAGCAGTAGCTGCTCCTTTAATCTAAAGCCAGGTGGCACCCCCTGTTATCCCAACACGGCTCAATCCTGGCCACGGGAACGCAGCATTGTCGCGTAATTGGCTTGCGAGGCCCGATTACTTGATTAAACCCTAGTGGTTCCATATGCATTCAATTTGTCTCCTACTGCTTCTGATTATCTGGCTACAGGATAAACAGGGGGGGGAGCTCGACACATTACAGAACGGCCACGGCGGGTTCCTTCCAGCGTCAGGGGAAACGCCAACGGTACCTGCAGAACACCACAGGGATAAAGCGGGTAGGGGAGTTCACAGGACCCCTCCAAAATATGGACATGTGATATTTGATGCATCTAATGTTCTGAAATATGCGCCCAAAGCTTGCAATAGATTTGTTCTACAGATTAAAAGTACTTCTTCTGAAGTCGTATTTTTATACCAAAAGGATTACAGCAGCTCTGCCTCTGGTATTACATAGAGACAGAGAGCGGGCATGCTCAGAACCACATCTGTGTAAAAACTCTCAAGCGCCGCCCTGCTGGCTGAAGTCATGCTCCGTAACACCTCGCCTACTATCACATGAAGCAATGGGGGGTAAGGCTAAGGCCCCGCTCCCAGAGTCAGCGCACCCGCACTGCAGACAGGCGGTGCGCTGAGATACACAGACTGCGATATGCGGTCTGTAGGGAGCGGGAGGTGGGCGGGAGTGGGAGGCTTGACAGGGAGGGGGGGCGTGGCTTGAGCGGAGGGACCCGCTACTCTCCCCCCTCTCCCCACGGACTCGGGCTGGAGCTGCTGAGGGTAACTTTAAACACACACACGCAGGCACTCATACACACACACACACACACACAGGCAGGCAGGCACTCACGCACTCATACACACAAACGCGCGCACACACACACAGGCAGGCACTCACGCACTCATACACACACACAGACAGAGGCAGGCACTCACGCACTCGGGCACACACATACACACACAGACAGGCACAGACAGGCACGCACGCACTCAGACACACACACAGACAGGCACTCACCTGCTTTCACTCCACACTCCTCCCCGCTCCCCGAAGCCTCTCCTCCTCCCGAAGCCTCCCCTCCCCATTGGCTCACAGCCACACCATGTGACGCGTCAACGTTAGGAAACACCATTCTCTTGTGTCTCCTAGCGGCTGACGCGCCACAGCGTGTAGTCAGCTGTGCCGCCAGGGGGGACCGGGACCGGCTCGCGAGGATTCCCCTGCTGGTGGGGAACTCGCGACATGGCCGCCCGCGCCAACGAGCGCAGCGGGACCGAGGCCTAAGACTTTGGCATGCAGAGCGGTAATTGACAGTTTTGCCTCCAATGCTCTCCTCGCAGTGAACAAGTGCAAACACATATACACCGACGGTGTTTGGGTGCGTGGATGACATATTTTAGGTGCATTGTATACATATGCTGAGGCGATATCCCTTAACCATGTAACACTATAACTCCTCCTATTACTCCATATAACCCCTCCCTATACCACCTCCATATAACCGCTCCCTATACCACCTCCATATAACCGCTCCCTATACCACCTCCATATAACCGCTCACTAGAACTCCTCCATGCAACTCCTCCATGCAACTCCTCCATGCAACTCCTCCATGCAACTCCTCCATGCAACTCCTCCATGCAACTCCTCCATGCAACTCCTCCATGCAACTCCTCCATGCAACTCCTCCATGCAACTCCTCCATGCAACTCCTCCATGCAACTCCTCCATGCAACTCCTCCATGCAACTCCTCCATGCAACTCCTCCATGCAACTCCTCCATGCAACTCCTCCATGCAACTCCTCCATGCAACTCCTCCATGCAACTCCTCCATATAACCGCTCCCTATAACTCCTCCATATAACCGCTCCCTATACCTCCTCCATATAACCGCTCCCTATACCTCCTCCATATAACCGCTCCCTATACCTCCTCCATATAACCGCTCCCTATACCTCCTCCATATAACCGCTCCCTATACCACCTCCATATAACCGCTCCCTATAACTCCTCCATATAACCGCTCCCTATAACCTCCTCCATATAACCGCTCCCTATACCTCCTCCATATAACCGCTCCCTATACCTCCTCCATATAACCGCTCCCTATACCTCCTACATATATCCGCTCCCTATAACTCCTCCATATAACCGCTCCCTATACCTCCTCCATATAACCGCTCCCTATACCTCCTACATATAACCCCTCCCTATACCTCCTCCATATAACCGCTCCCTATACCTCCTCCATATAACCGCTCCCTATAGCTCCTCCATATAACCGCTCCCTATACCTCCTACATATATCCGCTCCCAATAACTCCTCCATATAACCGCTCCCTATACCTCCTCCATATAACCGCTCCCTATAACTCCTCCATATAACCGCTCCCTATACCTCCTCCATATATCCGCTCCCTATACCTCCTTCATATATCCGCTCCCTATACCTCCTCCATATAACCGCTCCCTATAACCGCTCCCTATACCTCCTACATATATCCGCTCCCTATACCTCCTCCATATAACCGCTCCCTATACCTCCTCCATATAACCGCTCCCTATACCTTCTCCATATAACCGCTCCCTATACCTCCTACATATATCCGCTCTCTATACCACCTCCATATAACCGCTCCCTATAACTCCTCCATATAACCGCTCCCTATAACTCCTCCATATAACCGCTCCCTATACCTCCTCCATATAACCGCTCCCTATACCTCCTCCATATAACCGCTCCCTGTACCTGCTCCATATAACCGCTCCCTATACCTCCTACATATATCCGCTCCCTATAACTCCTCCATATAACCGCTCCCTATACCTCCTCCATATAACCGCTCCCTATACCTCCTACATATAACCCCTCCCTATACCTCCTCCATATAACCGCTCCCTATACCTCCTCCATATATCCGCTCCCTATAACTCCTCCATATAACCGCTCCCTATACCTCCTCCATATATCCGCTCCCTATACCTCCTCCATATAACCGCTCCCTATACCTCCTCCATATAACCGCTCCCTATACCTCCTCCATATAACCGCTCCCTGTACCTGCTCCATATAACCGCTCCCTATACCTCCTACATATATCCGCTCCCTATAACTCCTCCATATAACCGCTCCCTATACCTCCTCCATATAACCGCTCCCTAAACCTCCTACATATAACCCCTCCCTATACCTCCTCCATATAACCGCTCCCTATACCTCCTACATATATCCGCTCCCTATAACTCCTCCATATATCCGCTCCCTATAACTCCTCCATATAACCGCTCCCTATACCTCCTCCATATATCCGCTCCCTATACCTCCTCCATATAACCGCTCCCTATACCTCCTACATATAACCCCTCCCTATACCTCCTACATATAACCCCTCCCTATACCTCCTCCATATAACCGCTCCCTATACCTCCTCCATATATCCGCTCCCTATAACTCCTCCATATATCCGCTCCCTATAACTCCTCCATATAACCGCTCCCTATACCTCCTCCATATATCCGCTCCCTATACCTCCTCCGTATAACCGCTCCCTATACCTCCTCCATATTATTTATTTTATTTATAAAATGTGTTACCAGGAAGTAATACATTGAGAGTTACCGCTCGTTTTCAAGTATGTCCTGGGCACAGAGTAAAACAAATAATACATGGTTACAAGTACAGTTACATAAATGAGCAGGGTATACATTATATACAAGACATTGCGTGCACAGTTAAAGAAAATATATATTATGAGCGTATGAAACAGTTACATATATCCGCTCCCTATACCTCCTCCATATAACCGCTCCCTATAACTCCTCCATATAACCGCTCCCTATAACTCCTCCATATAACCGCTCCCTATACCTCCTCCATATAACCGCTCCCTATACCTCCTACATATATCCGCTCCCTATAACCGCTCCCTATACCTCCTCCATATAACCGCTCCCTATACCTCCTACATATAACCCCTCCCTATACCTCCTCCATATAACCGCTCCCTATACCTCCTCCATATAACCGCTCCCTATAGCTCCTCCATATAACCGCTCCCTATACCTCCTACATATATCCGCTCCCTATAACTCCTCCATATAACCGCTCCCTATACCTCCTCCATATAACCGCTCCCTATACCACCTCCATATAACCGCTCCCTATAACTCCTCCATATAACCGCTCCCTATACCTCCTCCATATAACCGCTCCCTATACCTCCTCCATATAACCGCTCCCTATACCTCCTCCATATAACCGCTCCCTATACCTCCTACATATATCCGCTCCCTATAACTCCTCCATATAACCGCTCCCTATACCTCCTCCATATAACCGCTCCCTATACCTCCTACATATAACCCCTCCCTATACCTCCTCCATATAACCGCTCCCTATACCTCCTCCATATAACCGCTCCCTATAGCTCCTCCATATAACCGCTCCCTATACCTCCTACATATATCCGCTCCCAATAACTCCTCCATATAACCGCTCCCTATACCTCCTCCATATATCCGCTCCCTATACCTCCTTCATATATCCGCTCCCTATACCTCCTCCATATAACCGCTCCCTATAACCGCTCCCTATACCTCCTACATATATCCGCTCCCTATAACTCCTCCATATAACCGCTCCCTATACCTCCTCCATATAACCCCTCCATATAACCGCTCCCTATACCTCCTCCATATATCCGCTCCCTATACCTCCTTCATATATCCGCTCCCTATACCTCCTCCATATAACCGCTCCCTATAACCGCTCCCTATACCTCCTTCATATATCCGCTCCCTATACCTCCTCCATATAACCGCTCCCTATACCTCCTCCATATAACCGCTCCCTATACCTTCTCCATATAACCGCTCCCTATACCTCCTACATATATCCGCTCTCTATACCACCTCCATATAACCGCTCCCTATAACTCCTCCATATAACCGCTCCCTATAACTCCTCCATATAACCGCTCCCTATACCTCCTCCATATAACCGCTCCCTATACCTCCTCCATATAACCGCTCCCTGTACCTGCTCCATATAACCGCTCCCTATACCTCCTACATATATCCGCTCCCTATAACGCCTCCATATAACCGCTCCCTATACCTCCTCCATATAACCGCTCCCTATACCTCCTACATATAACCCCTCCCTATACCTCCTCCATATAACCGCTCCCTATACCTCCTCCATATATCCGCTCCCTATAACTCCTCCATATAACCGCTCCCTATACCTCCTCCATATATCCGCTCCCTATACCTCCTCCATATAACCGCTCCCTATACCTCCTCCATATAACCGCTCCCTATACCTCCTCCATATAACCGCTCCCTGTACCTGCTCCATATAACCGCTCCCTATACCTCCTACATATATCCGCTCCCTATAACTCCTCCATATAACCGCTCCCTATACCTCCTCCATATAACCGCTCCCTATACCTCCTACATATAACCCCTCCCTATACCTCCTCCATATAACCGCTCCCTATACCTCCTACATATATCCGCTCCCTATAACTCCTCCATATATCCGCTCCCTATAACTCCTCCATATAACCGCTCCCTATACCTCCTCCATATATCCGCTCCCTATACCTCCTCCATATAACCGCTCCCTATACCTCCTACATATAACCCCTCCCTATACCTCCTACATATAACCCCTCCCTATACCTCCTCCATATAACCGCTCCCTATACCTCCTCCATATATCCGCTCCCTATAACTCCTCCATATATCCGCTCCCTATAACTCCTCCATATAACCGCTCCCTATACCTCCTCCATATATCCGCTCCCTATACCTCCTCCGTATAACCGCTCCCTATACCTCCTCCATATTATTTATTTTATTTATAAAATGTGTTACCAGGAAGTAATACATTGAGAGTTACCGCTCGTTTTCAAGTATGTCCTGGGCACAGAGTAAAACAAATAATACATGGTTACAAGTACAGTTACATAAATGAGCAGGGTATACATTATATACAAGACATTGCGTGCACAGTTAAAGAAAATATATATTATGAGCGTATGAAACAGTTACATATATCCGCTCCCTATACCTCCTCCATATAACCGCTCCCTATAACTCCTCCATATAACCGCTCCCTATAACTCCTCCATATAACCGCTCCCTATACCTCCTCCATATAACCGCTCCCTATACCTCCTACATATATCCGCTCCCTATAACCGCTCCCTATACCTCCTCCATATAACCGCTCCCTATACCTCCTACATATAACCCCTCCCTATACCTCCTCCATATAACCGCTCCCTATACCTCCTCCATATAACCGCTCCCTATAGCTCCTCCATATAACCGCTCCCTATACCTCCTACATATATCCGCTCCCTATAACTCCTCCATATAACCGCTCCCTATACCTCCTCCATATAACCGCTCCCTATAACTCCTCCATATAACCGCTCCCTATAACTCCTCCTTATAACCGCTCCCTATACCTCCTCCATATAACCGCTCCCTATACCTCCTTCATATATCCACTCCCTATACCTCCTCCATATAACCGCTCCCTATACCTCCTCCATATAACCGCTCCCTATACCTCCTCCATATAACCGCTCCCTGTACCTGCTCCATATAACCGCTCCCTATACCTCCTACATATATCCGCTCCCTATAACTCCTCCATATAACCGCTCCCTATACCTCCTCCATATAACCGCTCCCTATACCTCCTACATATAACCCCTCCCTATACCTCCTCCATATAACCGCTCCCTATACCTCCTACATATATCTGCTCCCTATAACTCCTCCATATATCCGCTCCCTATAACTCCTCCATATAACCGCTCCCTATACCTCCTCCATATATCCGCTCCCTATACCTCCTCCATATAACCGCTCCCTATACCTCCTCCATATAACCGCTCCCTGTACCTGCTCCATATAACCGCTCCCTATACCTCCTACATATATCCGCTCCCTATAACTCCTCCATATAACCGCTCCCTATACCTACTCCATATAACCGCTCCCTATACCTCCTACATATAACCCCTCCCTATACCTCCTCCATATAACCCCTACATATATCCGCTCCCTATAACTCCTCCATATATCCGCTCCCTATAACTCCTCCATATAACCGCTCCCTATACCTCCTCCATATATCCGCTCCCTATACCTCCTCCATATAACCGCTCCCTATACCTCCTACATATAACCCCTCCCTATACCTCCTCCATATAACCGCTCCCTATACCTCCTACATATATCCGCTCCCTATAACTCCTCCATATAACCGCTCCCTATACCTCCTCCATATATCCGCTCCCTATACCTCCTCCATATATCCGCTCCCTATACCTCCTCCATATTATTTATTTTATTTATAAAATGTGTTACCAGGAAGTAATACATTGAGAGTTACCGTTCGTTTTCAAGTATGTCCTGGGCACAGAGTAAAACAAATAATACATGGTTACAAGTACAGTTACATAAATGAGCAGGGTATACATTATATACAAGACATTGCGTGCACAGTTAAAGAAAATATATATTATGAGCGTATGAAACAGTTACATATATCCGCTCCCTATACCTCCTCCATATAACCGCTCCCTATACCTCCTCCATATAACCGCTCCCTATACTTCCTACATATATCCGCTCCCTATACCTCCTCCATATAACCGCTCCCTATACCTCCTCCATATAACCGCTCCCTATACCTCCTCCATATAACCCCTCCCTATACCTCCTCCATATAACCGCTCCCTATACCTGCTCCATATAGCCGCTCTCTATACTTCCTCCATATAACCGCTCCCTATACCTCCTCCATATAGCCGCTCTCTATACCTCGTCCATATAGCCGCTCCCAATACCACCTCCATATAACCGCTCCCTATACCTCCTCCATATAGCCGCTCTCTATACCTCGTCCATATAACCGCTCCCTATACCTCCTCCATATAACCGCTCCCTATACCTCCTCCATATAGCCGCTCTCTATACCTCGTCCATATAGCCGCTCCCAATACCACCTCCATATAACCGCTCCCTATACCTCCTCCATATAGCCGCTCTCTATAGCTCCTCCATATAACCGCTCCCTATACCTCCTCCATATAACCGCTCCCTATACCTCCTCCATATAACCGCTCCCTATACCTCCTCCATATAGCCGCTCTCTATACCTCGTCCATATAGCCGCTCCCAATACCACCTCCATATAACCGCTCCCTATACCTCCTCCATATAGCCGCTCTCTATAGCTCCTCCATATAACCGCTCCCTATACCTCCTCCATATAACCGCTCCCTATACCTCCTCCATATAACCGCTCCCTATACCTCCTCCATATTACCGCACCCTGTACCTCCTCCATATAACCGCTCCCTATAACTCCTCCATATAACCGCTCCCTATACCTCCTCCATATTACCGCTCCCTATACCTCCTCCATATAACCGCTCCCTATACCTCCTCCATATAACCGCTCCCTATACCTCCTCCATATAACCGCACCCTATACCTCCTCCATATATCCGCTCCCTATACCTCCTCCATATAACCGCTCCCTATACCTCCTCCATATTACCGCACCCTGTACCTCCTCCATATAACCGCTCCCTATAACTCCTCCATATAACCGCTCCCTATACCTCCTTCATATATCCGCTCCCTATACCTCCTCCATATAACCGCTCCCTATACCTCCTCCATATAACCGCTCCCTATACCTCCTCCATATAACCGCTCCCTGTACCTGCTCCATATAACCGCTCCCTATACCTCCTACATATATCCGCTCCCTATAACTCCTCCATATAACCGCTCCCTATACCTCCTCCATATAACCGCTCCCTATACCTCCTACATATAACCCCTCCCTATACCTCCTCCATATAACCGCTCCCTATACCTCCTACATATATCCGCTCCCTATAACTCCTCCATATATCCGCTCCCTATAACTCCTCCATATAACCGCTCCCTATACCTCCTCCATATATCCGCTCCCTATACCTCCTCCATATAACCGCTCCCTATACCTCCTCCATATATCCGCTCCCTATACCTCCTACATATAACCCCTCCCTATACCTCCTCCATATAACCGCTCCCTATACCTCCTACATATATCCGCTCCCTATAACTCCTCCATATATCCGCTCCCTATAACTCCTCCATATAACCGCTCCCTATACCTCCTCCATATATCCGCTCCCTATACCTCCTCCATATAACCGCTCCCTATACCTCCTACATATAACCCCTCCCTATACCTCCTCCATATAACCGCTCCCTATACCTCCTACATATATCCGCTCCCTATAACTCCTCCATATAACCGCTCCCTATACCTCCTCCATATAACCGCTCCCTATACCTCCTACATATAACCCCTCCCTATACCTCCTCCATATAACCGCTCCCTATACCTCCTACATATATCCGCTCCCTATAACTCCTCCATATATCCGCTCCCTATAACTCCTCCATATAACCGCTCCCTATACCTCCTCCATATATCCGCTCCCTATACCTCCTCCATATAACCGCTCCCTATACCTCCTCCATATAACCGCTCCCTGTACCTGCTCCATATAACCGCTCCCTATACCTCCTACATATATCCGCTCCCTATAACTCCTCCATATAACCGCTCCCTATACCTCCTACATATATCCGCTCCCTATAACTCCTCCATATATCCGCTCCCTATACCTCCTCCATATAACCGCTCCCTATACCTCCTCCATATATCCGCTCCCTATACCTCCTCCATATTATTTATTTTATTTATAAAATGTGTTACCAGGAAGTAATACATTGAGAGTTACCGTTCGTTTTCAAGTATGTCCTGGGCACAGAGTAAAACAAATAATACATGGTTACAAGTACAGTTACATAAATGAGCAGGGTATACATTATATACAAGACATTGCGTGCACAGTTAAAGAAAATATATATTATGAGCGTATGAAACAGTTACATATATCCGCTCCCTATACCTCCTCCATATAACCGCTCCCTATACCTCCTCCATATAACCGCTCCCTATACTTCCTACATATATCCGCTCCCTATACCTCCTCCATATAACCGCTCCCTATACCTCCTCCATATAACCGCTCCCTATACCTCCTCCATATAACCCCTCCCTATACCTCCTCCATATAACCGCTCCCTATACCTGCTCCATATAGCCGCTCTCTATACTTCCTCCATATAACCGCTCCCTATACCTCCTCCATATAGCCGCTCTCTATACCTCGTCCATATAGCCGCTCCCAATACCACCTCCATATAACCGCTCCCTATACCTCCTCCATATAGCCGCTCTCTATACCTCGTCCATATAACCGCTCCCTATACCTCCTCCATATAACCGCTCCCTATACCTCCTCCATATAGCCGCTCTCTATACCTCGTCCATATAGCCGCTCCCAATACCACCTCCATATAACCGCTCCCTATACCTCCTCCATATAGCCGCTCTCTATAGCTCCTCCATATAACCGCTCCCTATACCTCCTCCATATAACCGCTCCCTATACCTCCTCCATATAACCGCTCCCTATACCTCCTCCATATAGCCGCTCTCTATACCTCGTCCATATAGCCGCTCCCAATACCACCTCCATATAACCGCTCCCTATACCTCCTCCATATAGCCGCTCTCTATAGCTCCTCCATATAACCGCTCCCTATACCTCCTCCATATAACCGCTCCCTATACCTCCTCCATATAACCGCTCCCTATACCTCCTCCATATTACCGCACCCTGTACCTCCTCCATATAACCGCTCCCTATAACTCCTCCATATAACCGCTCCCTATACCTCCTCCATATTACCGCTCCCTATACCTCCTCCATATAACCGCTCCCTATACCTCCTCCATATAACCGCTCCCTATACCTCCTCCATATAACCGCACCCTATACCTCCTCCATATATCCGCTCCCTATACCTCCTCCATATAACCGCTCCCTATACCTCCTCCATATTACCGCACCCTGTACCTCCTCCATATAACCGCTCCCTATAACTCCTCCATATAACCGCTCCCTATACCTCCTCCATATTACCGCTCCCTATACCTCCTCCATATTACCGCACCCTATACCTCCTCCATATAACCGCTCCCTATAGCTCCTCCATATAACCGCTCCCAATAACTCCTCCATATAACCGCTCCCAATAACTCCTCCATATAACCGCTCCCTAAAGGTCATCCCCAACTCCTCCTATTGACAAACCACCTCGCACGCTGATACCAGTATTGTACATGTGCAGCCAAACGATACATAAAACCCTGAGACACAAGATCAAGAAGCCTCTAAGCATCAAACTCCGTGGCCAGGCAGCCTTGGCACCCATGTGAAGCAATGAGGGGGTAGAGAAGGGCTCTGTTCATTGATTTCGAGTTACACTTCCCATTTCAGGAGGGAGGGGGGGGGGGCATCCTGTGCTTTTGACAAAAATTCTATTAAACCGAGAGACAATCCTCTCCATGGTTAATTTACATTTAAATAGAACTCTTTCTCAGAGCAGATTATGTGTTCGTCTAGTTTACTGTATTATTTCCATTCCTTTTATGACCAACGGATTTCACAGAAGTTATAATTTTTTTCCCCTTGCTCATCACCCTTTTTTCTAATTAAAACCTTTATTTATTTATTTTCTCTCTCATCTCGTCAGAATAAAATTTTCCTCTCTCCAGCCAGATAACATAGGTCAAGGATTTGGGGTATTGGAAGGGTCAATCCCAAGGACCAAAGTGTACTAATGGCTGTGACGTGTTTAAGGGGTCAATACCAAGGACCAAAGTGTACTAATGGCAGTGACGTGTTTAAGGGGTCAGTCCCTCCTAGGGGCAAAGTGTACTAATGGCAGTGACATGTTTAAGGGATCAGTCCCTCCTAGGAGCAGAGTGTACTAATGGCAGTGACATGGTTAAGGGGTCAGTCCCTCCTAGGAGCAAAGTGTAGTAATGGCAGTGACATGTTTAAGGGATCAGTCCCTCCTAGGAGCAAAGTGTACTAATGGCAGTGACATGGTTAAGGGGTCAGTCCCTCCTAGGAGCAAAGTGTAGTAATGGCAGTGACATGGTTAAGGGGTCAGTCCCTCCTAGGAGCAAAGTGTAGTAATGGCAGTGACATGTTTAAGGGGTCAGTCTCTCCTAGGAGCAAAGTGTACTAATGGCAGTGACATGGTTAAGGGATCAGTCCCTCCTAGGAGCAAAGTGTACTAATGGCAGTGACATGATTAAGGGGTCAGTCCCTCCTAGGAGCAAAGTGTACTAATGGCAGTGACATGGTTAAGGGGTCAGTCCCTCCTAGGAGCAAAGTGTACTAATGGCAGTGACATGATTAAGGGGTCAGTCCCTCCTAGGAGCAAAGTGTACTAATGGCAGTGACATGGTTAAGGGGTCAGTCCCTCCTAGGAGCAAAGTGTACTAATGGCAGTGACATGGTTAAGGGGTCAGTCCCTCCTAGGAGCAGAGTGTACTAATGGCAGTGACATGTTGATCATGTTTTTTAAATCAACATTTCTCTGGCACAGGTAAGACAGTGATCAGAGCAAAAAAAAAATGTTTTTATTTTTTTTTCTTGTGGCGTCTGGATAAAAATGGTGTAATGTTCTGCAAGGACTTTTATTGAAGCCCTGGAAAAGAACAAGTATTCAACGCAGAGAAGCCACAGTAGGGGAAGAGCAGAGCGCCGACCTGCACTTTAGATCAAGGCTGCTCAACTCCAATCCTCAAGGTCGGAAGACTGAGCCTCTGATTGAGCCACCTGTGCTGAAGCAGGGACTGATTGAACCACCTGTGCTGAAGCAGGGACTGATTGAACCACCAGTGCTCTAGCATACAAAGGTTGGTAGTCTATAATAATGTTTGGCTACACAGCACATTAAATAAAGCAGTAACCCTGCCTCTGGCTGCAACATGTTTAAAAACTAATATAGCACATGCTAATAAAATCTAATGATACCGTAAGCTCTAACGAGCAGGGATCTCATTACCTGCCGTATCTGTTGACGCTTGTTTGCCCTTATGTGTATATCCTTCTGTTTATGTAATATATATAACTCTGTAACTTCAGTGTACGGCGCCACAGCATATGTTGGCGCTTGCCAAATAAACTATGCTAATAATAATAAGGCGCTCCATGCTCACAGAGGCTTACAATATAAAAGGGAGACACTGGACTGCCCAGTGAAACACTACATGCCATGCAATACAACCCCCCCCCCCCCCCCCCCCCACCCCTGTATATATACAATGGAGTGAAGCAGTGTTGGCAGGAGCAGGGCATAATACCCACAATCTGCCACTATACAGCACAGACCTGGCACAGAATGGGCAGCCGACCGTGCCATCCATCTATACACAGGGACCTGTTGTACCCTGCGTTTGTATGAGCTGATGTGTGTCCTGCAGAGACGCAGCTGCCTTCCATGCCAGTCTGTGTGAGAACTGGATATCACTGGCTGACAATGGAGGCGCTGCAGCTAGTATCATATTATCAGCCAGTGATATGCGGTCCAGATAATCAATATACTGCTGAGCACCTCTATACACTTCCACCTCCTGATAATGAACACACTGCACTGTATAATGATGCTGAGTATCTCTATACACTTCCACCTCCTGATAATGAACACGCTGCAATGTATAATGATGCTGAGCACCTCTATACACTTCCACCTCCTGATAATGAACACGCTGCAATGTATAATGATGCTGAGTATCTCTATACACTTCCACCTCCTGATAATGAACACGCTGCAATGTATAATGATGCTGAGTATCTCTATACACTTCCACCTCCTGATAATGAACACGCTGCACTGTATAATGATGCTGAGCACCTCTATACACTTCCACCTCCTGATAATGAACACGCTGCAATGTATAATGATGCTGAGTATCTCTATAAACTTCCACCTCCTGGTAATGAACACGCTGCAATGTATAATGATGCTGAGCACCTCTATACACTTCCACCTCCTGATAATGAACACGCTGCAATGTATAATGATGCTGAGTATCTCTATACACTTCCACCTCCTGATAATGAACACGCTGCAATGTATAATGATGCTGAGTATCTCTATACACTTCCACCTCCTGATAATGAACACGCTGCACTGTATAATGATGCTGAGCACCTCTATACACTTCCACCTCCTGATAATGAACACGCTGCAATGTATAATGATGCTGAGTATCTCTATAAACTTCCACCTCCTGGTAATGAACACGCTGCAATGTATAATGATGCTGAGCACCTCTATACACTTCCACCTCCTGATAATGAACACGCTGCAATGTATAATGATGCTGAGCACCTCTATACACTTCCACCTCCTGATAATGAACACGCTGCAATGTATAATGATGCTGAGCACCTCTATACACTTCCACCTCCTGATAATGAACACGCTGCAATGTATAATGATGCTGAGCACCTCTATACACTTCCACCTCCTGATAATGAACACGCTGCAATGTATAATGATGCTGAGTATCTCTATACACTTCCACCTCCTGATAATGAACACGCTGCAATGTATAATGATGCTGAGTATCTCTATACACTTCCACCTCCTGATAATGAACACGCTGCACTGTATAATGATGCTGAGCACCTCTATACACTTCCACCTCCTGATAATGAACACGCTGCAATGTATAATGATGCTGAGTATCTCTATACACTTCCACCTCCTGATAATGAACACGCTGCAATGTATAATGATGCTGAGTATCTCTATACACTTCCACCTCCTGATAATGAACACGCTGCAATGTATAATGATGCTGAGCACCTCTATACACTTCCACCTCCTGATAATGAACACGCTGCAATGTATAATGATGCTGAGTATCTCTATACACTTCCAACTCCTGATAATGAACACGCTGCAATGTATAATGATGCTGAGTATCTCTATACACTTCCACCTCCTGATAATGAACACGCTGCAATGTATAATGATGCTGAGCACCTCTATACACTTCCACCTCCTGATAATGAACACGCTGCAATGTATAATGATGCTGAGTATCTCTATACACTTCCACCTCCTGATAATGAACACGCTGCAATGTATAATGATGCTGAGCACCTCTATACACTTCCACCTCCTGATAATGAACACGCTGCAATGTATAATGATGTTGAGTATCTCTATACACTTCCACCTCCTGATAATGAACATGCTGCAATGTATAATGATGCTGAGTATCTCTATAAACTTCCACCTCCTGGTAATGAACACGCTGCAATGTATAATGATGCTGAGTATCTCTATACACTTCCACCTCCTGGTAATGAACACGCTGCAATATATAATGATGCTGAGCACCTCTATACACTTCCACCTCCTGATAATGAACACGCTGCAATGTATAATGATGCTGAGTACCTCTATACACTTCCACCTCCTGATAATGAACACGCTGCAATGTATAATGATGCTGAGCACCTCTATACACTTCCACCTCCTGATAATGAACACGCTGCAATGTATAATGATGCTGAGTATCTCTATACACTTCCACCTCCTGATAATGAACACGCTGCACTGTATAATGATGCTGAGTACCTCTATACACTTCCACCTCCTGATAATGAACACGCTGCAATGTATAATGATGCTGAGCACCTCTATACACTTCCACCTCCTGATAATGAACACGCTGCAATGTATAATGATGCCGAGTACCTCTATACACTTCCACCTCCTGATAATGAACACGCTGCAATGTATAATGATGCTGAGCATCTCTGTATCCTTCCACATCCTAATTATGAACAGGTTGTACTATATAATGATGCGGAGTATATGTAAACACTTCCACCTGATAATAAACATAATGCTGTACTGTATAATGATGCTGAGTATCTCTATACCATTCCACTCCCTAACTATGAACATGCTGCACTGTATAAAAGTGACGAGTATCTCTATACACTTCCACCCGATAATGAACAGCCCATATCCAAGTGGCCCATTATAAGTGGCATGACTACTGAACAACTGAAGTTTAAAAGGAAGGAACTCTTACCCTAATGGATCTTATCCTTCTTCTCTCCTCAGGTAAAATCCATCTCTAAATCCTCTGCTGTGTGTATTATATAGTACTAGCTGAGAGACCCGGCGTTGCCCGGGATGTAAATGCGTAATAGGTAGTATTATTTATAAATCGGGGAACAATAGGTGACTATTTGTTGTAAAGGTTGGATAATAATGTTAAAAAGAAAGATGGAATAAAATGTAATACGATGTTGTTTAAAAATGGTTTATTGTAAACACAC